>NC_142580.1:11454791-11760520 GCF_041283825.1 Pyrus communis
GTTTCGTAGAATGCATATCTCCGTTAAATTTGCCTAAATTTTGAAGTGAGAAAAGTAATTTGTGCTAAATTTTTATTTATGTTTTTCAAGTATTGATTAGACAATATTTAGTTTGTGTGATGACATTTTCATTGTACAATTATCTTTTTGTTTCTTTATTTCATATTTTACATGGGTTATTATCTATTAAACCAAACAATTATTTTAAAAAATGCATTAATTTTAAACCAAACAATTATTTATTTATTAAACCAAACAATAATTATTTTATTTTTTTAAATCGTAAAAAAAATTTGGGAGAGAATTTTGGGGGGATTTTTGCTTCCATTTTTTTTTTCTGTCGGTTATAACCGACAGTAATGAAAATTTTCTGTCGGTTTATATTTTAAAAAATGTTTATGTCGGTTTTAACCGACAGTAATAAAAAAATTTCAACTTAAAACCCCTCCATCTCTTCATTTGAGCCGATGCCTTTTCCCTTCCCCTTTCCTTCTTCCTTTTCTCCTCCTCGCATTTCCTTCTCTTCTCTTGTGAAAACCTGTTTCTGGTTAGGTTTCGGTGAAGTTTTAAGATCAGAAAATGGGATCCTTCCCCACTTCCAGTAGCCGGCCTTCTTTCTTTTTCTACAAATATCATCATGACCTTTTTGTCTTTTCAACAACACCATCATTACTTTTTATTAAATCTCTGTCACTTTTTCTCTCATGTCCCATCCTCCTAATTTTATTTTATTTCTTCTCCTCATCAGCCAGTTCTCTTCCTTCACATCTTTCTCTCTCTCTGACACACACCCCACTTTCCCGTGCACTCTCCCCTCCCTCACGTTACTCATTCTCAGCCACTCAATCTCTCTTTATTTTATATCTCTTTTTCCCTCAAACTTTTTCATTTCATCTGCACGTACAGAAAGCAGTGTTACAGAGAGCAACGTAGAGAAGCAGGGAAAGAGGCTGAGAGTATGAATAAGAGCAAAGGCTCTTGTTTGTTATCATGCAAAGGAGTTAGTCAGTATGCATGTAAGCTTAAGTTATGGAGATTTTTAGATAGGTTGTCTTGTCAAAGCTCGAATTATCAAGGTGAGTAGGATCTTACATCTCTTCTCTTCTCTTCTTCTCTTTCCTCATTTCCTTCTCCCTCCCCTTCCTTTCCCCCTTCTCTCCTAATTATCTATTTCTTCGATTAAAGTGATGTAGGCTACGACGAGAAACGGCAGAATTTGATTCGGAGAATCGATTTCGCTTGGGCTGTGGAGAATGACGAGAACAAGAAGCAGAAGAAGAGTTCGAAAGAGAGCACGGCGACGCAGGGGCAATGGCAGAGCATGGTGGAGAACTTGCAGCTGGCGCACCAGGAGCTCTCCGTTATCATAGATCTTAACACTGTAAGTATTTCGATTTTCTTTCGATTTCGAGGAGAGATTCATTTGAATGAGCAATGCTTGCTATGATTGAGTGATTCTAATGGAATGTGAATGTGTGCAGGTAGAAACAAACGATGTTGTAAAAATTGCTAGCATGACGCGTCTTAAGCCGCTTCCTAATGAAGCTATGACTGATTTTGATGTGAATACGAAAAATGCAATGAATGCAGGGGATATGGAAAATGCAGAAAGTGGTTGTTTATATATTTTTTTTATTAGTAGTAGATTTTCTGTCAGTTTTATCCAACAAGAAGGCTTTTATTTATTCTTATTAATAAATTCTGTCGGTTATATCCGACAGAAATGCTGACAGAAGTTCTGTCGGTTTTAGTATTTTCTGTCGGTTTTAGCTGACAGAAATCCTCTTATTTATTCATTATTAACATATTTTCTATTGGTTATATCCGATACAATTTATGTCGGTTTTAGAGTATTTTCTGTCGGAAAATTCATTTCTTGACGCTGGCAATTCTGTCGCTTATTATATCCACCACTGCATCCATTTTCTGTCGAATTTTGTTTAAAATCCAACAGTAATATAAGTTTTTTATTTATTTTTGGATCGCCAGTTATAGATAATTTTGTAGTAGTGATTGATTAGATGTTTCTGTGGATCTCCTTCTAGATCTGCCAAGTAATATGCCCCCTTATCTAATACTTTGATAGTCATAAAGTGGTCTTCCCAAGTAGGACTCCACTTTCCAAATCCTTTAACTTGTGCTCCCAATGGTAGAACTGTTTTCCACACCAACTTTTCCTCTTCAAAAGACTTTAATTTTACCCTTTTATTATAAGCTCGAGCAACAACTCTTTTTCCTTCTTGAATCTTGTCTAGGGCCTTAATGCGGGCAACATCCAAATCTTCTATCCCTTGACACATGGCCTGTATTAAATTTCACTGTGTAAATCAAATTGGTTCTATATTCTCAAAGAGCTTACATTGATTTTCATAGGAATCACTGCATCTTGCCCGAATGTTAATGCATAAAGAGTAGTTCCTACTGCCCTTTTTGAAGTTCAGTGAGCCCAAAGAGTATCTCTTAATTTCTTATGCCATTTCTCTGGGTTGTCTACAACCATTCTCTTGGTGATATTGATTAAAATTTTGTTGCTAGCCTTTGCTTGACCATTAGACTAGGCGTAATAGGGGTTGGATTGGATCATCTTTAACTTGAACTTCTTCGCAAACTCTTCTACATCTTTTGAAATGAATGATGGTCCTCTGTTTGTGACAATGACTTCGGGCACCCGATATCTATGTAGGATCTTGGTCTCAATAAATTTCTTGACAGTAGTTGAATTGATAGTTTTTATAGCTGAAGCTTCCATCCATTTGGTAAAGTAATTAGTTGCCACAATTATAAAGGTGTGCCCTTTACTGGAAGCTGGATATATTTGTCTGATGAAATCCATAGCCCATCATCTAAAAGCCCATGACTTCACAACTGGATTCAAAGGCACTGATGGATAATATTGTAGATGACCATGTCTCTGACATTTTTCACATCCTCTAGCATAAGCTTTACAATCTTTTTCCATATTAGGCCAAAAATAATCGTATCTTCTTAGCAACTATCTCATTTGTATTCCTGCCTGGTAAGCTCCATAAATTCCTTTATGTATCTCAGCCATCACTTTTATTGACTCTTCTAGACCTAAGCATTTTAATAGAAGCCCATCTGGGGTTTTTCTCAACAGAATTCCTTCCCACAGAACAAACTTAGTTGTCCATTGTCTGGTTTTCTTGCAAGTAAGGAGAGAGGATTTCTTAAATACTGAATGATGGGTGACCTCCAATCTTTTATCTTAGGCTCTTCTATCATTACATCCAAACTGAATCCTCTCTCAAAGATCTAATGAAGGCTTCTTGATTGTATCTTCACTTTTATTTCAAGTGCTTCTCCCTGGTCCTGTCCTCCGGATGCTAGTCGTGCCATCTCATTTGTAGCCAAATTCAATTCCCTATGAATATGATTAATTGTGACTTCACTTCCCCAATATGCCAATAATTGAGTAGCAGCCATGTAATACATTGCTATTGTGATATGTCTGCACTTGTATTCTCCATTTAATTGATTAATCACTAACTCTGAATCTCCAAAGACCTCTAATTCTTCTGGCTTTAATTCTATCATAATCTTTAAGCCAATGATTAATGCTTCGTATTTTACTCTGTTGTTGGTGTTAACTTCATAATCCAAGAAAAAGGAATAACAATGGTGAGCACCTTGTGGATTAACGATGACTATCCCTAAGCCTGCAGCCCACTGTGTGCATGAGCCATCAAAATATAGCTTCCATGGAGTGATCCGGAGACTGAATACCTTTTTTATCTTTTGTTGGACCCAAGCCTCTTTGCTCGAGCTTCATTCTCTTGGTGGAAACCATATACTTGCAACTTCCAAAGTACCAGGAATATTAATCAACTCTTCTTCTGGCTCTTAGTGTTTTGTCTAAAAGTCTGTAATTGCTTGCCCCTTCATAGCCATTTGAGGCACATATTGGAAACTGAACTTTGATAATGTCAGATTCCATTTGCCAATTCTCCCAGTTAACATAGGTTTGGACATGTATTTGATCACATCAGTCTTAGCAATTATGTGAGTATGGCAAGGCAGCATGTAATGTCTCAACTTGCTAGCAATGAAATACAAAGTTAAACATAGCTTTTCAACAGGGGGTGTATCTTGTTTCTACCTCAGTAAGGATTCTACTGAGATAGTACACTACTTGTTCCCTCCCTCCTTCATTATTTTGAGCTAATAAACTCCATATGGACTTCTCAGATGCTGAAATGTAGAACTTTAAAGGTTTACCCCTCTAGGGAGGCATGAGCACTGGAAGGGATATCATGTAGGTTTTTACTTTATCAAAGGCTTCTTGATGTTGAGGGCCCCACTTAAACTTTTCTTGATTCTTTAGCCTTAGCAAATGAGATAGGGGTTGGATCTTGCCCACCATGTCAGCAATGAATCTTCTCAAGAAATTAATCTTTCCAAGCAATCTTTGTAATTGTACTTTGTTGGTAGGTGCAAATGACTCTATTATGGCTTTGGCTTTATTCTTATCCATTTCCATGTCTCTTTGATGAACTAAGAACCCTAAAAAGTTGCTCGATCCAACTCCAAAGGCACATTTTCTAGGATTCATTTTCAATTTGTGGGTTCTCATTCTTAGTAAAGCTTGTCTAAGATCCTCTATGTATTGCTCTTCAGTTTTAAACTTCACCACAATGTCATCAATGTATACCTTTATGCTATGCCAGATGAGGTCATGAAAGATAGCATTCATTGCCCTTTGATATGTAGCACCCGCATTTTTTAACCCAAAGGGCATCACAACATATTACATATTCATAAGCCCCTACGTGTCTATGACACCTGAATGCAATCTTATGTATGTCTTTTTTAGCCATTTTTATCTGATTATATCCAGCATTTTCATCCATGAAAGATAACACATTGTGTTTTATGACTGCATCAATGGATAGGTCAGCCGTGGGGGGTAGTCGTCTTTAGGCGTTGCTTCATTAATGTTTCTATAATCCACGCAACATCGAATAACATTAGTTAATACTTTCAATACAAGTACAATGTTTGACAACCATTCTACATACTTTGAAGGTCTAATAAAGCCCGTTTTCACAAATTTCTCGATCTCTTCTTTAACCTTCTCTTCTATCTTGACATGCTTCTTGGGGCTTGTTTCATTGATTTGTACCTTTCTTTTATAGGCATTCTATGTTCTACTAACTCAGAGTCTAATCTTGGCATCTCAATATAATGCCACGTAAAACAATCTTTGAACTCATGCAAAAGATCAACTATTTTGGCCCGATATGTATGTTCTAGTAGGCCACTAAGTTGTATTGGCCTTGGATCCTCAGTCCCCAAATTAATGGTTTCTAAGGGGTATTGGACTTCTAATGCTAACTTGTTGGGCTTTATAGACAAAATCTCCATCGTCTTTAGCACTTCGAGCACATCATCAGGCCAATCTAGGTCATATATACATTCTACCATGTGTACAACAATTCCTATACACTCTTAAAAAAAACTTTCCTTCTTGACTATCTTTTGTGCCAGAACTTCCTTCCTCCCACTATGCCATCGAGGTTGTAAAAGTTGGCCTCAGCAATATTGGCGGTAGGGGAAAATGGCCGTGATTCGACCTCCACTATTTCCCAGAACCCTTGCCCGACAGTAATTGGCTCATGGTAAATGATAGGGATTTTACCACCTACAAAAGTAAGGATAAAAACACTTAAAAATACTTGCAAGAGAACAAGGTAGTTGTAGTATAAACGGCTCAAGCAAGGTTGTTTTCCGTATGAAGTGAATGAATAATTTATGTAAATATCAAATCTTAATTAATTATTTGAAAACAAAGATTATAAGAGGCTGGTTTTGAATTTAAAAATAATAAAAACAAATTTAATTAAAAAGGTTAAAGAAATTAGAAAAGTAAAGAAAACAAAGGAAAACGTTTTGAAAACCAATTGTAAAAGCCTAGGGTTCCGCCGTCCCCTTAACAATCCTACGTAGTTCTTCTAATTCCTTATGAATTACACGTGTATATTTTGAAGGTTTGATTTTCCTAAAGTATGCCCTACTTGGAACCCCCAACATAGAATGTATATTTAACATGCAACCCAGTCCAAATCGAATGTGAATATGCAAGACTCGTTAAGTTTTGTGAAAACCTTTTGAAAAACCATGTAACTCCTAAGACGTGTCGTCCATCCTAAGTATTACACATGTTAACCACAAGAAGCCTTATTCAATTTTAGGGACAACCCCCCGTCAAAATTGCATCCAATTACTTATCTAAACATCCTAATGGTAGCTAAACATTAAGATATAGAGACAGTTTAAAGCACAATGATTAATAATTAAAAGTATGCATGTATAATATCATGAGCAATTAAATAAAAACTACATATTCATGCTAAGGCTCAAGGCATCGCCCTAGCAAACGAAACTAGTTACTAACAACCATAAAACAAAATATTATTAAGAATATAGATAGAAAACACCTTGAAAATAAACTTGAATCATTAAAAGTTCCCCAAAGCCAAAGTATTGCGTTCTCCCCCCTCCCTTAACCTAATGGTTAAAAAACCTTATTTATACTACTACAAAATAAAATCCTACCTTGAAAAGGTCTTAAAAGAAAACTAGGAAACATAATTAAATGATAAAACAGAAAATAAAATGTTTCCTATTTGAACTAGAATTCAGAGTCTCAGAAAATCACACTTTTGACCGACCAAGTCAACTCCGATTTGGTCCTAAAAGTTCTTTTTTTTTTTAAGCTGAAGACGTCTCCTACAAATTCTCAGAAGGAATCTTCCTCAAAATACGCTATCTTGACATCCAAAAATACCCAAAACGTCCAAAAATGTCAATCTGGGAAAACTACACGCTGAGCCTTAATTTCATCGCCATGGTCAAACGGCTTGGTAGAGAAATATGGAATTTTGATACAATCATCTTGAAAGGCACACGAATATCCTCCAATTGGAATCACTCCAGAATTCATCAGTTTGATCACTTTTTGCTTCAGAGGAAGTCGAATGTCCTACATTGAAAATATAATCCAAAGTATCAAAATTCTAGCAAAATAACCAATAAATTAATACTAAGATTAGGGTAAAATATACAATATAATATGGACTCATCAGTAAACAATAATTTGTTGATGCAACGTAGATGGTATAGACAAGCTTTGGTGTATCCAATCTCTTCCCAATAAAGCCCTATAAATGGAATTATTATATACTACAAAAAATGCCATCATGATCTTCTTAGATCCCAAATCCACTTCTAAAGACAATATACCATGTGTTTTAGTAATAGTCCCAAAAAAACTAGGCACTATGAGGTCTGTTGGGATAAAGTCTTCTTCACTTCTGGTAAGCCTCTTTATTTGCTTAAGTGGTAACACATTGACTGTTGCCCATCTATCTATCATGTTCATTTATGTCCTTCTTAACCTTGTGTTTCCATGACTAGTTGAGCAGGGCACTTTAACATCTCTCAAATATGGTATCCTTCCATCCTTATCTTTTACTTCTTCATAAGATTCAAAATTCTTGAACGTTTTGGACAAATTTTTGGGTTTTGAATCTCCTCCTAGCCTGTGAAATACATTCTTGGCGGCTTCTTTCTTGAACTCAGACACCTGGAGGTTAGCCCTGCGTGCTTCTTGTTCTTTTATCTCCTTCCTTTTAGCCAATTCTTGGTCAATAATGGTACCTGGTGTTGGCACCTCTAACTCACATTCGCATTGGCACTTACTACACAATACTACTTCCTTGATCATAGCTGCTTGAAGCCTATTAGGCAACCTCTTACTACCTTCCGTGGGTCTATCTGTACCTCTCATTTCTCCTTATATATTCATGGTAGCTTTCCTTCTCCTCCCCTCTACCCAATTAAGGTTTATCATATTAATTAGGGCTTCAGGAAATGAATTTGTCAATCATCATGTTGGCTTGAGACTTTTCTAGCAATAACTTCCTCTTGACTATCAAGTCTTAGATCTAGTCTCTGAATTGCACATTATTAGTGATAAAGTGATTGAAAGTATAATGAAACTTGCAATACTTTTTTCCCCTTAATTCTTCAAGCTTAGGCATCTTCTTTGTATTGTCAGGCAAGATGACTTGGGCCCTCTCCAACTCTTCATAGATGTCAACACCCTTGGTTAAGTTGAAAGAATATGATTAATATTTTGATGGCTTGATAAAAACAAATCCCCTGTCATTCGTCATGATCTTTTGATCTTTAATTGGTTGAACTAAATGCTTCACGGTCAAAGGCTTGAAAGGAGTAGTCATCTCTGCAGCACACAGCTTTATTCCTTCACCCAAGCCATCATTACTTTCCCTTTTTTCCATACCTTCAAACTCTACCTGATGTATTAACGCTTTATTTTTATAAAACATAGGTGTTTTAGAGGACTGTTTCGCTTGCTGTTCTTTTGTTAGCAACTTCTCATACTTAGTAACTGCAATTACTAACTTTTGAAGCTAATTAAATTGTACATCATAAAATTTCTTCCTCATAGGCAACCTTAAAGCCTTTTGCACAATTGCTATAAGTTGAGCATGATCGTTAAGGAACTGGCACCTCATCCTGGTCCTCCTGAATCTCATTATGAAGTCCTCTGTAGACTCGTGTTCATACAACTTTACTTTCACAAAATCATTGATGGTTATTTCTGGCTCTACTCTTTAAAACTATTCGTGAAAGGTCATCTCCATCTGCCCCTAATTAGCAATAGAATTAGGAAGCAACAAAGAATACCATTAGGAAGCCAATCCTACCAAAGAGTTCCCAAACAACCTTAGCTTGTAGTTGGGGTTGTCTTCAAAAGCCGCAAATAGTTTGAGAATTTGAAAATGTGATCTCTGGAAGAAACATTGCAATCTTCCCCATTGAAGGTTGGAAAAGCAGGCATCTTGAAATTAAGAGGGAACGGGTTCTGTCACATATGCTGGATAAGGGTTCTGCTAGGTGATTCTGAACATCGAGCTGGCTTGAGGTTAAGCATTTTGTACCTCTATTCTCCTTAGCTTTGCTAGCTCATTCCTAAGTTGCTAATTGACCACATTATTCTTTGGGAAAAGGAATTTCCCCACTTTAGGCCATGATCTATACCCGAGAAAAGTTCTCTCATTGCATCGGGCTACCTCCGATTAGCTTCTCCTCCTTTATTAACAAATGATGACGGTCGATAGGGTGAAGGTTTCCTTCCATCAACGGGTAAGCTTCTGGTACTGGGGCCCTCACCTGGATCGGGCATGTCAAGTTTTATCACATCTAGCCTACATGGGTTCTTGACTTGTAATAGTAGTGGCAGGGGTCTGGCAAGCACAACTCTTGTGGCTCGTCTCTAACTTCTGCTTGGTTGCTGGTTCCTGTCTGTTCCTTCTTCTTCTTCCCTAACAAAGGAAACTAGGGGAGAAAAGGTTCATTCTCTAGATCCAACACTGAACCTCCATAGTTGGCAGGTTCCTTCCTTGGTAGGCAGTATTCCAACTCCAATTTTCTTTGTAGTTTTCCTGTCAAAGAACATAGCTTGCTAACTTCCCCTTTGGTCTCTAAGGATATCTTCTCTATACTCTTTAATACTTGTATATAGTAGCTTGCAAGTCTTCATTAGTCACCTTTCCTTCAGAATTCTCAGAAAAAGAAGTTAGGCTTTCTATGATTCTGGGACTGACTGGGGAGGTAAAATCCCCTGGCTAATCTGCCATGTCTATTTTTGTCGAGCAAAAAGACTGTCCGAATACCACCTTCCACCTGAAGGTTCGATCATTCCTTCATTTTGGCATGCAATATTACAAGCTAGAGGTCCCACCGAGCATGCCAAAATTATGTTCGGGCTAGATCTGTCCCTCGCATAACTCTCATTGTCTTGCTTGTCGGACAAGGTTTGTTGCTTAGTCTTCTGCAATATACGTTTATTATTAGTTTAAATGGTGCCTTTGTGGGGCCTTTATTAGGCTTCAAGGCTCACAATCAAAACTAACATGGATCTGAGCGTACCACTGTTCTTTTTATCTAACATATTGTTTACTTGATTGTTCAATTAATTGATTTCTTACACTACAAGTCACTTTAACTTCTTGTATTATTGGATTGTTCACAGATAGGTTAAGTCTGCATTAAGTTCTTTTCTTGCCTTTTGATCAATGACTTTTATTTATAACATCATATATTCATTTACAAAAGAGTTCAAGGTCATTTACATTAATTCCTTAATTATTAGCTTAGGCCGATGGCAAGGAAACAAGAGTAATTAGTTTAACATGATTAATCATAACTAAAACTTGGAAAGGAATTAGTTGACATGAGGTTTAATTAAAGATATAGAAATAACTGATTTATTCTACATAAATACAGATAAATGAGATTCGGGTAAGATTACAACCTTGTCTTTATCCTCTTGCAGACATCTCTCCTTGTATTGACAGTGATTGAAATCTTGGAAAAGTAAATATAAACAAGGTTTACTAAGGGGATTCGATACTACAACAAAGGAAATGGTAGCAGAGCTTCTAAAACTAGACAAAAGAGAACTTTTTACAGTGGACCTAAGATTTGAAAGGGACAAGGGATGAACAAACTAGAGCTTTTTTTGTTTTTGTTGTTGAGTGAACTGAGAGTTGCTTGGCTAATTAGTTGAGAAAGCGTTTTTTTATCCCGCCCTTCATGGCTTTTGTAGACTTGTCTAGCCCAATTATCCAAGTCTTCCCTTTTGGTGATGGCTTCCAGAGCATGGTGAGTCATTATCAACTTCTATTAATTACCTACCCATGCCACGAAAAAGTATTTTTTTGCTGAGGGTGAGCTGCCCTCTATCACTTGTCATTTCTCACATAGGCTTACTGCCTATTCATTGTCAAAAATGATTTTAAATTCCTCCTGGACTGCCAACTATTCGAGCACAACCCATTTCTGTTTTTTGCATTCTTGGACTTTCAATTGTACTATGCCCAACATTAATATCCACCTAAACAGGTACATTTTAGGGTTTTCAGCAACCTTAAACATATGAACGTAGCTAGACAAAGTAAGAGACATGCATTAATTCATGCATGCATTTTCTGCATATATTGAGTGACTTGCCAAATTCCGAGGGGAGCTTTTGGCACGTCTTTAGGCGGACCAGATTGTACAAATATAGCAACTCAAACTGTCCACATAGGTTCAAAGTCCAGATTATTTGGGCCTAGTCACCATGTGAGTAAAGTTAAAAATGAATTGTGGCTTGCATTATGGTTGTCAGGGCTCCTGGCTTTGCTTATTGTGTAAGTCTTTTCAAATCACTAAAAGTGATTTTAGATAAAATATTTTTGGGTTTTAAAAGTATATGAAGTGCTTCCAGCTAAAAACACCGGTTATGAGTTCTTTAAATATAAGCCCATGCAACATTTATTTTCTTGACAAAAACCCATCTCGTTTTATACATCCAAATAAAACCCAAATTTGAAATAAATTGTCATGTAAACAAATAAATAACTATTCATAATATTTACAATTGTGCCACAACACCCTAATTATGTTGGTGAATTTAATTATTCACCATAATTATGGCAAATAAGTGCTTTATTATTACAAAAGTATCTACTTTAAACTTGTCTGGCCATCATCTGTTCCATTTCTTATATTTGTTTGACAATCATTGTAGGTAAATTATTTTGCATGTATACATTAGGCACATTTCGATATTATTATATCTGTGTGAAATATTTTACCTATATTTTTAAGTAGAATATAGGTAATTAATTAACTTTGAATCAATTGGCTAAAAACATCCTTTTATTTTGTAGGTAAATAATTTTGCATGTATTATTACATATACTAGGCACATTTGTTGTTATTATGTGTTGTTTGCAATCAATCAACATTCATTTATTTTGTAGGTAAATTACAAAAGTATCTACTTTATACTTGTCTTACCATCATCTGTTCCATTTCTTATGTTTGTTTGACAATCATTATAGGTAAATTATTTTGCATGTATACATAAGACACATTTTGTTATTATCATTATTATATCTATGTGAAATAAATTACCTATATTTTTAAGTAGAATATAGGTAATTAGTTAACTTTGAATCAATTGGCTAAAAACATCCTTTTATTTTGTAGGTAAATAATTTTGCATGTATTATTACATATACTAGGCACATTTGTTATTATTATGTGTTTTTTGCAATCAATCAACATTCATTTATTATGTAGGTAAATTATTTTGCATGTATTATTACATATGTTAGGCATGTTTTGATATTATTATATATATGTGTATGCAAAAAGCTTAATTAACTTTTGAATCAAATAGTATTTATTTATTTATTTTGTAAGTAAATTATTTTGCATGTATTATTTTACCTGAAACTTATATTTTTATTTTATATATGTAAAATATTGGTAATTTTGAATAAAATAACATTTGTATATTTGTGAAAAATACTAATTTACCTGTTACAATTATTTGAAAAGAAAAAAAAATGCTCATTTTTACATAAATGTGAAAACAACTATATAAGGAATCAAAACTCTAATATCATGTGACTTTTGTTATTAATATGTTGAAATCATGACACTAAAATTTTTCTTTTCCAAATCTGCATAAACATTTCAAAACGTCTAATTGAATGAAATAATATAAAATAAATGTAGATAACAAGTAATAGACCCAAAGTCAATGATATTAGGGGTAATTTAGACATACAAAAATACCAATTTTGCCAAGTCATACTTAATTATAGATATTGCTTAGTTGGAGCCTAGTCATTGGGCTTTTATTAGAAAATTTTACAATTGTGGGTTTTAGTTAATGAAAATTGAATTCCAAGGGGTATACTCATATTTTCAGCATTTTTTTATTTATAGCCCAAGTAGAAATCCCGACAACCCTTGCCAAAAACCGTGTTTTATTGCTCTCTGCTAGAAAAAGTTACAAGGAAATTATGATATTCTTCTAAGAAGCACATAGACAATTAGGTTGAGGTGCATGTATCTCGCTCTCTTTAAGGATATTCAAGCCCACTGCAGTTAAGAAAATCCATGAACCGATGCTATAGTATATCATTTGACTTGACATCCCCTCCAAGATACAACAGCATAATTGAATCATTGTGTGACTTAAACCTATATGCACAAAAGGAAGAGTTCAAAGCTCCACTACACCAACACTCTTCTTTGGCTAGTAAGTAAAAACAAAAAGATAGAAGAATGGAGAATAAATGTAGAAGAAATTAGGTAGTAGGATAATAAATAAAAATATGATGAAAAAAATGCTACTAATTATAGGTTTAAACCAACCTTAGCGAATAGAGTAAGAAACACAAATTAACAATAAAAGAGTTACAAGAGATACATAAAATGAAAGGTTAAAAGATTACATTTTAATTTTCCAATAACAACAAATAATGACAATCATCTTAATTTCCCACTAACAATAAATAATGACAATTATAAGTAACTTGATATTAAAAATGCATCAACTCTCTCTCTCTCTCTCTCTCTCTCTCTCTCATTCAATCATGGCTACGCGTTTCTGAGTTGTACACAGAAGCTTTTATATCACTTGCTAACGACAGCAAACGAGACCAACCCTAATACCCAAATACATATACAAGACTACAAAAACTTGGTGCTCAAGCCATAAAAATAAAGGATAATGCTAGGGAGACTAAATTTGTAGATAAAATTTTGTAAACTAAATGACATAAAAATTGATAATTGGGTTACTACTTAAGTGTTGATTAACGTGCTTATTTTTAATTGATGACACATCATTTAGTTTGCAAATTTAATCTAAAAATTTAATATGCTTAGTATTACTCAAAAACAAATGCCACCGCCAGCAAACAGACATCGAAGACCAAACAAAAATGACCTAAATTTCCAAGAAACGTCGGATCGAAAACAAGTAGAAACAAGTTGCCAAAACGAATTAAAAGAGTACAAGAGTCAAGAGGGGATTCTAGATTTTTCTTTTTCTTTTGGAATAGGGTTGGAAATGTAGGGTTTGATTAATACAAGTTGACCAAGACAGCGTTCTTGGCAGGTTTCTTTTCTTTTCAGATACTTGCAATTGTTTTTTGTTTCATGTGAGGCATTATCTTCATTCAACACTGCAGGCGTCCATAGGAACTTGTGGTTGGCATTGCGTTTTTTAATCTAAAAGTGCCATCATATACTAGCAAGCCAATTTCATTGCATGTCCTCTGCTTCGAAGATTATAGGATTGGGCATGCATGGTTCACTCAATAATTGCCTTGTACTTTAAAGGACCATGGATGATATTTGTTTTTTAGGCCTACCACTTCAATCAAGAAAACATAAAAAAGGAAACACAATAAAAGATCGGATGTCACATTAATTGATATTTCTCTTTACGACATTCGACCAACTAATGATATTCATGTTACGACAGCAAAAAGTTTGTTACCAGGCCGTCTACCTAAAATACAAACACGCCATTTTGGTAAAACCCTAGCTCTAGCGCACTGTAAATTGATATTTCAAACATGTATATTGTGGTTCATGTCACTTTGCAACTTGCAAGTTCAAACAAACTTGTTGATTAAAAGTGGAGGGATCGGAATAAACCAGAAAAATTGGAAAGAAACCCTAAAAACACGATCAGAAGAATGAAAAGGAAAACGAAAAACCCGTGAACATTTAATTGTGATAGCAGTGGCATGACAACCCTCACACTAGCTACCGTAGTGTCCTTTTATGCGTACCCGACTATATGACAACTTAAGATTCTAAGCAAATAGATAGCTGCCACATTTGTCTGTTCTTTCTATTGTTCTTGTTTAGTACAAATTAACAGATGAGTTGAATGGACGGTGCTAGGCATCGTTGAAGACAACGGGAATTTGTTTACCATTCCAATCAAACTTAACTTTTTCTTCCATTAGAAATCGACTAAAGTATAACAAGATAGAAGGAATAGTGCTACGTTCACGATCTTAACTTCGTTTTGTCTTTCTGAGAAAACAGAAAAACAAAAAAAAAAAAAAAAAAAAAAAAAACAAAACAAAAGGTTTGTCCATACCATTCACTTGGTAAACCCTAGACTGGTGTAGCTATGTCTTCAAAGTTCAAACATTCAGTTGCTTAAAGTCTTTGATCAAAAGAGTAGAGGTTTGATGATGTCAAGTAAGGCATAGGTTTGTATATATGGACACCATAAAGTTATTTTAATACTATCTCCTAAGTTTTATGATATAACAATATAAAATATATTAAAGAATGGAGAGTTTGAGAATAAGATGTAATAAACTGTATTGAAACTGTGATTTACAAGATTCAACTATAAAACCTCATACTTATAAGTGAAAAAGAATATCACCATATTTCTAATAAACATAACGATTCAGTTAATATCAACACTATAAAAACATTTAGTAACCACACAATCAGAATTTTAAGAAACACCAATTAAGTTAATTAACTACTAGTAATCCCATGATATTTAATCCCATAATATTACTCTTCCACAATATGATCAATTGTCACTTAGTACTACGGTCTAGTGGTATTCCTCTTCACTTGTAACTGAGAGGTCTTAGGTTTGATTCTCGCCAAAGGCGAGTTTGAACCATATTATTACTAGTCCATTGTGAGGCTAAGCCACCCCTCCCCCTAATGTAGATAATATCGTTTGTTAAAAAATATATATATATATGGCCAATTGGCCTCTCTAGGTTTTTCATCTAAAAAGCAAATTGCATTTGCCGTTTTGGCACCCTCTCATTGACATACATGAAAAATTAAGCCCCAACTCTTTCTCCCCCTTTAATAAAGTTGATTTTAACCCTCATTATGACGTTGCAATGAAGCTTAAGTGAAACGTGATTTTCTTACTTAATATGTCTTTAAATTTTAATTTTCTTTTTGAGAAGATAAATTATTTTGCTAAGTATCAACAAATGAAATAGATTGCAGAAAAGTCACAAAGAATTTTGAGTGCAAAATATTTGAAATTCTCTTTTAACATAAGAGGTGGTGAGTGAGTGCCTGTGCTGAGTGGGTATAAAGGCCAATCCATATTAATTATATATAAAACTGCATAGTTGGAATTTGGAATCATTTTTGCATGAAACGACAAGGGTTCTTGGATAGACGACCCTACCAATTACAGCAGCTTTCCTTGCTGTCCCTTTAATTTCAAAGATTCCCAATTGTAATTTGGCAATTAGGAATAGGTTAGTTCCAAAATCTAATCACAGCTCGAAGCTAGATGTTAAAATTTGTCAATTACAGCATATTTACTTCCATCAAATAAAGAGGTTTATGTGTGCCCCTTCCATGCATGCACGTTGCAGGTTCTTTCCCCTTGGGATCAGTTGTCCAAGAAGGTTATTGGTCATGATTCTATACTTGATAGGGTAGAAGGGATAATCTTAAGAACCTTATTCAACCGTGCTAATAATGTGTGCATCTTACAATAGATTCTACATACATAAATATATAGTTGTTCACCTTTCCTAGATAATTATGAGTCGATATATATGCTAGGATGAATTACGCGCATGCGTACAAGTTGATTATGTTCATGTGAGTGATTAGTTACTGATACGTTGAGTATCATGATAAATTTCTCACAAATATGTAACAACAAACACACATATACTTGAGATTATTCAAAATATAGCTCAATATATTCAGATTTATCAATCTAAATAATGGGTCGAACTTGATTATTTAAATTTAATGATTTTACGTATTAAGTTGACCTATACTTTTATAGAGTCGTTCAACAATTTTCTCATTTTTAATCAGATATCATTGTTTTATGTGACCTTAACGTATTCGGTTTTTGTGTGCACTTGAAAATCTTCACGAAAATTGTACATTAATTACACAACCAATACAGATTTTAATTAATATCTTTAATTTTCATGTCAATCATATCTAATTCCTTTGAACTTTGTAATTGGATTTAGTTTTAGCGAGAATCAAAGATAAGAACTCTCACTTATAAATGAAGAGGAATACCATTAGATCATAATACTAAATGGTTACGTATACTCAACTTTAAAAATTAGAATGTGGATAGAAGAACCAAATACGCACACACCTCTTCTTCTTTTTTTTTTTTCTTTTTTTTTTTTGGAAATTCCCAACTCCCAATCGCATATATACCATTGGAAATTAGCAATATACATGTAAAATAAAAAGAGCAACTCATCACCTCCCATGGTGTAAAAACGGTACGCAATCTAAAAGGTCAAAAAAACACCACTCTCTACTTACTCTCATATATTTACTTCACACACGAGAATTTAATGGGCCCTAATATATGGACCCCCACAGCCTATTTAGCAATTCACGATTGATGATGATTTGACGCAGGCGCACCGTGGTTCGTACGGACAAACGAACTGTAAGAAAGCACTTTAAAGCAGCCAGCACGGATTTCCAAAATGCTTCCAACTTTACCGCCACCCAAAGATGTAAAGGTACTTTCAACGAACCGGATTCCTCCTGGATCTAATAAAATTGAGCCTACTGAGCATGTGATTTGAATCGTTGAAATTTGATCGAACAGTTCTAAATAAGAAATTCTCTAAAAATTATAATATTTGTAACCGTTGGATTAAATTTCAACGACCTGGATTGCATGCTCAGCAGGCCTAGTATATATAGATCTGGAGGGGATCCGGCTACCTTTCAACTTAACCACCTGACAGTGACAGCAACGTTTCTAACTATATTTTTCTTCTTAAGATTTTTTTCCTTTTTACTGCAGAGATGGCCGACCAGATTAGAGCGATAATGGAGATTCTATGTTTAGGCCAAGGCCTACTTCCTCTAGTTACCGTGTTGCGGCAGCCATTGTCGGCATAGACGTGGAAAGAATCGCGGTGGCTTGATGACGGACTCTGTCGGAAGAATGGAGGGAATTGGGTCCAAAAGGAACTTATCCACCATCCGCGTGGCGGGTGTTGCCACGAATTTTTCCCATGCTTGATCCGCCTCCCCTTGGTGCTTTAAGAACGCCTCCGTGGCATCAAGGCGGTGCATGTTCCAACCCCGCCGAGCTTGCAGCCGGCGGATCTTTTGCAATTGGCGATACGCCAAAATGCAAGTATTTTCTTTGATTTTAGAAATTGCTGCTTGAAGAAGCCTCTCTTGGGTTTCATCATCGTTACTACCACTCGCTTCGCAGTGTAAATACTCATGCATTTCAGGCACGCCTATGGCTTGCCTGATTCCATGCGTATATTCTGCTTCAGTTGTAGAGTCAAACATTTTCCTCACCTCGTCCACCAAACCCACCTTCACCATCCGATCCACTCTCTTCGACACGAAAGAGTGGAGCACATGGATGGCCACATCAACCCAAAGAAAGCAACACTCGTACTTCATTCGAAACTCCGAGTGTTTATCCACCAAGGCTTCAATGTACGAATTCGAACCACCCGCAATGATAGGCAGTCTGTCACGCTCCAAGATGGATTCGATGGCCAACGACGCATGGTGCTTGAAATCATTGGCAGTAAAATTTGAGTTGGGATCAACTTTGCCTATCAAATGGTGAGGTATGCCTTTACACTCTTCCTCCGTGACTTTGTTGGTGACGATGTCCAAGCCTTTGTAGACTTGCATTTTGTCCGAGTTTATAATCTCCGCCGGATAATGCATTGCGAGGTCTATGGCAAGCCGGGACTTCCCAGTCCCGGTGGCTCCCATTACGATCACAACCTTATCTTTTCTCCGGAAAAATGGATCCATGTTGATGTTGGTAAGCGCGGGGCCATGGAAGCTCACCATCGGCTGTACTACTTGTTTGAAGGCAGACATGAGAATTCTCATTTTGTTATTAATTGAAACCTGCAAGGTTGACCCATAAACACAGGTGAGAATTCACTTCATGGAAACATTATATTCAAAGTTACACATGTAACGCAGTCCTCACAACAAAACCGACAAAATATCCCACATAGCTTTTTGGACCACGTTACCTTCAATTACAATAAACGCGGCGAATTGTTGGATAAAAAATGGCTTGCAAAAACTTCTTGATGTAGAGTATTAAAGAGAGATGAGAGAGCCACCGAGAGATGCAAGCCACTGGGGTTAGCCTACTGGCAAGGTAGTTAGGGTGATCGATCGGTAGAATGAATGGTGATGGTTATATAGATGGGTTTTCTCTCTAGGTATATCTTGTACTAGCTTCCCATTTAAAAAAAAAAAAAAATACGGTTGCGGAGGAAAACTGTGGGTTTTCTGAGAAAATGAAGTTTTTGAAGCTGAATGATCACTGCCTAAGCAGAAGAGATGAGAGCTTGGGGATTTTATAGTGGTAGGAGAAAACTAAAGCAACGAAGGGTTGTATAGGGTTTTCTTATGACTTCAATGGAGTGAAAAACACATGTAGATTTTTGGTGAATTGTCCTGGGCAGAAGTATTGTCTTATAGTGTGGATTTACAGTCTTTGAATATTCTTTAATTGAAAAATAAGAAGGGCTTTAGAGCATTTTTAATGGAGTCCCTATAACTGTATATTCCCTAAATATAGAGACAAATGACTTCTAATGAGCTAGAATTGAAATCCTCAAAATATCTCAATACATTAAGGACTCGCCGGATATCTCAAAAGAATTTTCAAATATAATAACTATATATAAAGACGTAAATAGTAGACTCTATTAATTTTGAGTGCGAAATGATGCTGCTCTTCTTTTTTTTTCCTTCTTTTTTTGAACCCACCCAAGTGGGGCAACTTTTCATTTGCCTTTTTTTTTTAAATTCTTGAAAAATCAATGGAGATAGTTTTTAATTTTTATCAATGGCTATCGTATTTTAATGAAATGAATAATAATTTTTTAATATTTTAGTTCCTATATTTAGGGATTATACTCTAAGGAATTTACCATATTAGACAATATTCTTTTAGAGACTCCAATATTCCTCTAAAGCTCTTAAATGAGTCCTTAAGATGATGGTGGGAATCCCTAAGTAGGGACTGCCATTAGAAATGCTCTAAGCATTTTTTTTTTTTTTTTTTGGACAACAAAGATGCTCTTAGCGTTAGGAGGGACCATATAGAAAGAATTGATCGACACCAAGTTTTTTGGGTTTCATATACCAACAATTAAATGGGCCTCTTGTGCTAATTAGGAGAAGAAAAACTTGTGTGGGGCTTAGATTGAGACTAGATTTTGCTGAGTGGTACTACAATCCACTCAAAACTCGTCATGTGACTAGTCTTAAATATTATATTTTATCATTCTTTTATATTTAAAATTTTCATAATTATTTTTTCTGCTAATAATATATTTTAATCTAATGTTTCTTCATTTTTTTCTTCTTTCCCCCTATTTTTTCTCTTCCCAAATTCCCCTCCACTTTGGTTTGCCATAGGTCTTCAGTACGCTCTCCCACTTCTTTCTCTTCCAATTTTGTTTCTTGCTTTCCTTCAAAAAAAATTCTGCACCCACTCCAACTTTATCATGAAAAGCAACTAAGAATCTGTAAGTTTCTTTTCGTTCTTTATAGAACTTGACATGAATAACCCACATATTAGGGTTTTTTTTTTTCTTAATTATATTTGGTAAAGATGTACTTTCTTGCAAATAGAAAGCTACTACGATCAAAACAAAGTGACAGATAACAAATAGGTTATGAAAAAACTAACTCGATAATCTGGAGTGTGCACTTTTGTATTTATAGAGAGAAGAGAAACAGTGGGGGAATAAGAAAGATTTGTGTTAGAGAGAGGAGAGAAACAGTGGGGGCAAAGAAAGCAAAGAAGTTTTGTGAAGAAAAAAGTGCAGAATTTCATAAAACGCAAGAACCACAACTGGGAGAGACAGAAGGACAAAACAACGTGGAGGGAAATTTGGGAAGAAAAAAAAAAGGAAGGAAGGAAAAAAAGGGAGGAGGGGGGGGGGGAAGAAGGAAAAAAAACATTAGATTGAAGTATATACATATATATATAATTTATTAATTAGTAAAAAAATAATTATGAGAATTTTAAATATAAAAGAATGATAAAAGATTATATATTTAAGACTTGCCATGTGACAAGTTTTGAATGGATTGTGGTGCCACTCAACAAAATTCAGTGACATGCCAAGCCTCACACAAGTTTTTCTCAATTAGGAGGGCATGATCTGTTAATTTCATGGAAATTAAGTGTAATTAAGAGTGACATGATCTGTTAATTACATGAAAATGTGTAAGTAGGTAGCTAGCTAGGCTACAAATTAATCGTCATTTTAATGTGTTAAAGAGGAGCCACCTGTATAATAATATAATTAGAAGTATAAATAATATTAGTCAACTCAAAGTAGGAGGAAGTGATGTGGTTCAGGGTATGATTCCCTAATGCATACACCAGTTGTTAAGTGATTAACTTTTATTAATTTGGGTTTAGGTTCTAATTCTATACTTATTCTCCATAAAATAAAAATTAAGAACACGTATGCATCACCAACGATGTAAAATATTGGGTGGGAATGGGATAGTTGTTTCAGGAAAGCAGTGGGCAAAACGAATTTTTCTTTACGGTTTTGATATCAATATAAATTTTTTTGAGAATGTGTTAGAAGGGTAAAAGTGTTAGCCTTATGTTTCTGATAATTCACTCTTTAATCACTGTCCCTTGATTCCCAGTAAAATTATTATTCCTTTGAGAAACAACGTTGCATAATAGTAGGAGAAGTAAGGAAAAAGAACCAAATTAACTAGTCCCTCGAGTCATCTAATTTCTTTTTTATTTATAAGTATTTGATTACGGATTTAAAATTAAAATCTCTCTTCTTGTTCCTATTGATAAAAGAAACACGGTTACGTTATTATAAAGGAAACACCTATTCATTACTCAAATGTAATCTTATTACAATTGAAATGAAAATACATTTCTCAATAAGAAACACCATGCATTATTTGATAAAGATCAGATGGGGATGGGGAGTTGACTGAAGATCAAGTCGAAAGGCGTAAGTTGGATTAAAATAATAAAATTTTGTATATTTTGGTTTTGGCGTCTGACTTGGGCCTGTACTGCTTCACTTCGGCGAAAATGGGGACACAAACTCAACTCTTTGCCGTAATATATAGGGGTCTTCAGCCACATTCTCTCGTCTACAATGTTTTATTAAGATTTTAAGATTTACGGATGTTTTTCGTATTTTATTATTTCTTTTTTATATTACTTTTTGGATTCATAGGGCTTCTAAGATTAAGTTACATTATACATAGGCCGTTCAGGCATCAAGATTGATATCTTATCAATTATTCAATATTAAACATTCAGGTTTTCTCATACTTTTTTATGAATTCCACTGTTCTTGTTCTTATCAATTATCTTCTCATTGTCAAGATGGGTCGTTTATTATACAAAATTATTAATTATTACAAACTAATTAAAAGAAAGTATATTAAAATAAAAGAAGGAAGAAAACTTGAAAAAAAAAAATAATTCGTATAAAGAAGTTGAGAAGAAGACGAGAATATGTACGTGGGCATTACATACAAGATGTGCATGCGCTTAATTTTCATATATTTTAACAAAAGATAATATGCGAATTAAATTTTGATCTAGTCTTTCAATTTGATTGGAGGAAGCTCGATAAAGAAACGCTAGATCCGATATTGGTTGCTGGGGAATAAGTTCAATTGGAATACAAGAAATTTGAAGAACTAATTTAATTCGATTGGTTGTTAAAACCAACCAAAAATACAATTTTTAAGTGGATAAAATGTTGTCTCACAGTTTAGCGTTTGCATGAGCTGTTGCTTGGATGTTGATTACAATTGTCATTTTCTTTTCCTTCTAATTTTTTTATGTAAAAGATATGATATTTCTTGTTGAATGACATGAAACTGAGGAGAGTTAAGAGTGATGTTGAACTACATAAACAAAAATAAAAAATTCAAAGCCGATTCAATAAAATTTACGATGTGAAACATAAAAACTGATGTAGAATAGATGGCTGAGAAGATTGAAGAGCAGCTTGAATGATGCAAAGTTGGCAACAAGGCTTATGGGATGTAGGTATGGTAGATCGGTGTCAGAATCATGCATAATACATGTCGTTTGGAAGAGAATGACGCGAGGACCAATACACATTGGCTTGGCTTGTGAATCAGGGGTAAATTTGGCCAAATTCCTTCTTTACCATCCCAAAACAACGTTTTAAATTTTGGGATACTACTGGAACTTTGTTAACCCTTTCTTTTATTTCCTCCTTGAATGTTAAGTCCTACTAGGGTTTGCCTTATGTTTTGGACGTATAAATACACCTCTTTGGTGTTGGTGTTGAAGATCAAGTCGATTCTAGGGTTTCTTAGAGGATTCTAGGTTGTGATATATCATTCTATTTTTCTTATTATATCTCGCCGCGTCAACAAAATATTGGTACCCTACAATATAAAAATAAAAAAATAAAAAATAAAAAAAGGGAGAGTTCCGAACCCCGAATGTAGTAGTTGAACAATCAAAACTCAATCCACCTAAGAAAATGCGGAGGCTTCTCAAACCACATGCAAAATAAACCGAGCTCAAGTGATATGTCACTCCATCTGTATTGTACCACAACGATTGGATTAAGTACTCTTTAAATGAGTTTTAATAATCTAATGACACTATATATGATTAGTCATTGCCAACAATGGCGCGTTGTGGGCTCCTCATCACATTAGAAAGCCAAAAGCTTATTTGACATGTCTCAATGCATCAATGTTTTGTTGAAGTTTAGAGTGGTTTTTTTTTTTTTTTTTTTTTTTTTTTTTTTTTGGTTTAATAATACAAGCGAAGGGGAGTCAGGATCTTAGAACTTCAAATGCTCATAACCAATTGAAATCGGTAAATTTGATAACATTTAGAGAGAGATAGAATTAAGGAAGCAGCGAAGAAATTGTGTACAACTGTTAACTTAAGTTCGATTTCTGTTCTTTTCACCAGGTCTTTGTGGGTACGCCAAACAGAACCTTTAGGAATCATAAGGCCATGGAAAAGCAGGAGAATATTAATTAGTACTCATCATAGTGTGTGAAATTGAGAATATAAAAAGCTGTAAAATCTTGCTAAGCTAGCTAGTTTGAAAGAAAAAACCATCAGATCACACTTGTACTGGCCGTGTTATTAACTTATTATATACACTCACAGACAGTTATATATCAATATGATTTGGTAGTTACCGGTTGAAATGCACTTTGACCATTAACTGTTGGCTGTGTTGACAATATTATACAAATCTAGCTCGATATATGATATATGCCCTTTTGCTTCAACTCATGCAACTCTTTTGTTAAACTACTATACGTACTATGCATGCATAGATGCACTATTTCCTTATTTAGAACTTATTTTTGGACCCTTTCTTTTTTAGTGGAGCACTATAGTTTTTTCTCTTCTATGGTGAAGTTCATATACTCCTAAATATGTCCGTTTGCAAGGTTTTTATGATACAAGTGATTAAGATTATTTATCCTCGCGTGTAATGTAAAAGTTGTGTTTGATTTTCCTTTTTTTATGATATAGTGTATATTAGTGTTATCTTGTCACACTAGCTTAGATTCTTTTATATGATTTGTTAATCCAACATGAAACGACACAAATTAACAAGTTCCACTATGTCGTGTAGTAAAACGAGCAATTTCGGTTATATATGTGAACAAAACTGCTAGCACCCAAACCAATAGGACATAATACAACATTAATAATCATTAACAAGAGAATAATCAACATTATCTGAAGTACCAACTTGTTAAATAATCTAATTGAAGGTTGTAGAACAAATTGTCAAACAATTAATTAATAAGCTTCGATCTTGATGTCTAGAGTTGGAGTCGATCGAGAGCATGAGAGAGTCTTCCATTTCTTCGAATATTCAAACTAATCAACATACAAAGCTAATCTTTGATTCCTAATCTTTATTCAAGCGTGACTAATAGTTTTGTTTTTTCTTTTCATCAACAGAGCTAGCGCGATTAATAGTCTTCGGATTAACATTTCTTTTCAACATTTGGCGGGTTTATGTGTCGATGATATATATTGTTATCGTACTTTTGTTAGTATAACACCGAAACCCTAATTAGTCATAACCTAAATATTTTGGAACAAAATTGATCTGGCCGTAAATGTAACACACACACAAAAGTTTAGTTTTAACCAATGTTAATTTGCTTGTAATTCTCTTATACGTATATCATCGTATATTTACAATTTTGCACGTGCAATATATACACACGTGAGAGAGAGAGAGAGAGAGAGAGAGAGAGATGTTGGATTTGGTATAAAATTGGAATTGTATTCCTAACTAAAGTAGGAATCCTAGTTGTAATGAGTACAGGAAACTTGGATGCAAGTTTCCAGGTGATGTTTGGATTCTAACCTAGTTTAGGATTAGGTTTGTGGCTAGGTTGTCTAGTATAAATATGTGTAAACCTTAACGTTAGGGTGTGTGAATTTGAGAGACTTGAGAGGCAAGAGAACTATTGTGAAGATTAATGTGAGTTCTTTTGTAATCCTTTATTAATTAATAAAGTGAGTTTCCGTTGTTCATATCTTTGTGTGATTGTTTTGGTTTAGTCATCTTACTTGTGTTACAACAAGTGGTATCAAGAGCTTGGTTCAGTGATTAAGCCAAAACAATGACAAAACCTGAAGACTCTAGCAAGAGTAGAGATGATGGGGGCACTGAGGTTACCAAAACATCGGTGCAAAGTGCTAGGTTCGAGATCGAGAAGTTTGTCGGGACTAATAACTTCGCTATGTGGCAGTGCGAAGTTAAGGATGTGTTGATACAACAAGGACTACTTGTAGTACTTGAAGATATGCCTATGTCGATGAAAAATGAGGAATGGCAGCAGCTGAATGCACATGCATGTTCCACAATTCGGTTATGTCTTGGCAAGGCACAAAAGTATGGTGTGATGAATATTTCATCGACCAAAGAACTATGGGATACACTGGAGTCCAAATATTTGAAAAAGAGTGCAGAAAATAGACTTTATCTTAAGAGTAAGCTTTATCGTTTCCAATATAAGGAAGGAACGAAGATGATTGATCATCTCGAAGAGTTTAACAAAATGATTGCTGAATTGTTGAATTTAGAAGAAACGATCAAGGATGAAGACAAAGCGTTGATCTTGATGAATTCTTTGCCTGAATCCTATGAATCATTTGTTACGACATGGATTTATGGTAGAGAAACTATTAAATTTGATGAGATCTCAAGTGCTGTGATGAATCATGAAGTTCGAAATCTTGATAGACAAGAGAGGAACAACTCTGAAGCACTAATGGTGAGAGGAAGATTAAAAGAAAGAAAGTCTGCAAATAGGAAGAAAAGCAAGTCTCGCACAAGAGGTAACTCAAGCAATAGAAAATTCTTGGATAAAGATGAGTGCACTTTTTGCCATGAGAAGGGACATTGGAAGAAGGATTGTCCTAAAATCAAGGCTAAAAACAAGGAAAGGAAATATGAGGATTCAGAGGCAAACATTGTTGAAGCTGATGATGAGGATTTTGTTTGTGCCCTAATAGCAGCGGAAATCATAGACTATGTAAATCAATGGGTGCTTGACACTGGATGCACTCATCATATGACTTCCCAACGTCATTGGTTCTCATCTTTCAAAAGTATCACTGGAACTGTGTATATGGGTGATGATAATCCATGTTCAACGCAAGGGATTGGCAGTGTTATGATTAAGCACCATGATGGTGTAGTTCGAGAGTTACAAGGAGTAAGATATGTTCCAGACCTCAAGAATTAATTTCCTTAGGCACCCTTGAATCCCAAGGTTGCAAATTTTATTCTGAGAATAATATACTTAAGGTAGCTAGAGGGGCGTTAGTGATAATGAAGGCTCCAAGAAGAGGTTTGCTTTACTTGTTGGAGGGCAAAACCATGGAAAAATAGGTGGCTATGGTGGCAGAATGTGATCAAGATGATACATCTTCTCTATGGCATATGAGGTTGGGGCATGTGGGAAACAAAGCACTGCAAGGGTTGATTAAACAAGGGATTTTAAAGGGAGCCAAAAGTGGAAAAATAGACTTTTGTGAACATTGCATTCTTGGCAAACAAACAAGGGTAAAATTTGGCACTGCAATACATCAAACTGAGGGTATTTTGGAGTATGTACACTCAGATGTCTGGGGACCTGCAAAGAATGAATCTTTAGGAGGGAAAAGATGGTTTGTGTCCTTTATTGATGATTACTCACGGAGATCATGGATTTATATGATGAAGCACAAACATGAGGTGTTGAATATTTTTTTGAAATGGAAAAACATGGTTGAAAAGAAGACTGGCAAGAAGTTGAAAGTCTTAAGAAGTGATAATGACGGGGAATATACTTCTGATCCCTTCTTCAAGATATGCAAAAAGGAAGGTATTACTCATCACTTTAGTGTTAGGAAAACTCCCCAACAAAATGGCATTGCAGAGAGGTTGAATCGAACATTGCTGGAAAAGGTGAGATGTATGCTTTCACAAGCAAAATTGTTTTGGGCAGAAGCATTAAATTATGCATGCCATATTTTGAATCGTCTACCTTCTGCAGCTTTAAATGGTAAGACTCCAATGGAGTTATGGTCAGGAAAAATAGCTCAAGACTATGAAAGACTAAGGGTTTTTGGGTGTGATGCTTACTACCACGTGAAAGAAAACAAACTGGATCCGAGAGCAAGGAAAGCTATCTTTTTAGGGTTCAATAGTGGCGTCAAGGGATTCAGGTTGTGGAGCACAGAACTCAAAAAGGTAGTAGTGAGTAGAGATGTGACATTTAATGAATCCCATATGAAACTTAGAGAGGACAGGAATGTTGTCCATGAGGTGGAGCTATCAACAAATAATTCTCAAAAATCAAGCATTAAGAATGACGAACAAAATAGGGACGACCAAGAAGAAAGAGAAGACGAAGAAGTTGTGGTTGACGATATTCAAGAAGAGTGCATTGCCAAGAGGAGAGGAAGAAGAGAGGTTGTGCTTCCTGCCATATTCAAAGATTGTGTTGCATGTATGGCATACGCGTTACCAGTAATCGAAGTTGATATCCCTACAAGTTTTACTGAAGCAGCGAGTAGTGGAGAAGCAAAGCATTGGCATGAAGCTATGGATGACGAGATGTTGTCACTTAAGAAGAATAAAACCTGGGAATTGGTGAAGTTGCCTAAAGGAAGGAAGGCCATTGGGTGCAAGTGGGTATATGCAAAGAAAGATGGAATAGATCATGCAAGTCCAGTACGGTTCAAAGCCAGACTAGTGGCTAAAGGTAATGCTCAGAATGAAGGAGTAGATTATAACGAAATCTTTTCTCCTGTAGTGAAACACTCATCCATCCGAATTCTACTTGCATTAGTGGTACAATTTGATCTTGAGTTAGTCCAGTTAGATGTAAAAACTGCTTTTTTACATGGAAATCTGTCCGAAGAGATTTACATAAGGCAACCTAAAGGTTATGAAGAACAAGGAAAAAAGGGTCTAGTCTGCAAGCTCAACAAGTCACTATATGGTTTAAAGCAATCACCGAGGCAATGGTATTTGAGGTTTGATAAGTTTATGAAGGATCAGGACTACACTAGAAGTCATTACGATCCTTGCGTGTATCACAAGAAATTAAGTAAAGGTACATATGTCTACTTATTAATTTATGTGGATGATATGCTTATTGCCTCTAGTGATATAACCGAAATTACAAAGCTCAAAGGTCAGATGCAGAAAGAGTTTGAGATGAAAGATCTTGGTGAAGCAAGGAAGATTTTGGGGATGGAAATCACTCGAAACAGGAATGAGGGATTGGTGTATTTATCGCAGAAACAGTACTTGGAAAAACTGCTACACAAGTTTGGCATTAGTGAGGAAACCAAATCTGTGAGTACACCTCTTGCTCCTCATTTTAAGTTGAGCACTCAACTATGCCCTAAACGTGATGAAGAAAAAGCTAGGATGAAAGATGTTCCTTATTCCAGTTTGGTTGGAGGGTTGATGTACGCTATGGTATGTACTCGGCCCGATGTTGCTCATGCAGTGGGAATTGTAAGTAGGTTTATGCATAATCCTGGAAAAATGCATTGGGATGCTGCTAAATGGATACTGAGATATCTTCATAGAACAAGGAATACAGGAATTTGTTTTGAACATAATGACGGAGAAATTGATAAGTTCTTCATTGGTTATGTGGACTTTGATTTTGCTAGTGATTTAGACAAAAGAAGGTCTACCACAGGGTATGTATTCACTATGGTGAAAGGTCTTATATGTTGGAGATCAATACTACAACCAACCGTTGCTTTATCAACCACAGAAGCTGAATATATGGCGATGGCTGAGGCTATTAAGGAGGCCATTTGGACACTTGGTTTGATAGAAGATTTGGGTGTAAACCAACACAAGTTGGATGTGTATTGTGACAGTCAAAGTGCCATTTACTTGGCAAAGTATCAAGTACATCATGCGAGGAGCAAACATATAGATGTGCGATATCATTTTGTTCGAGAGATTATAGCTGAAGGTGAGATTCGTGTTAAGAAGATTGCTACGGCTGATAATCCTGCTGATATGTTAACAAAGGTAGTTGGTGTATCAAAGTTCAAGCATTGCTTGGATTTGGTGCATGTTAGACAAGTTTGAAACTTGACAATGGTGGAGCGACGGAAGCAGATGAAGTCTCTGATGGAATTTCTTACCAAGGTGGAGATTGTTGGATTTGGTATAAAATTGGAATTGTATTCCTAACTAAAGTAGGAATCCTAGTTGTAATGAGTATAGGAAACTTGGACGCAAGTTTCCAGGTGATGTTTGGATTCTAACTTAGTTTAGGATTAGGTTTGTGGCTAGGTTGTCTAGTATAAATATGTGTAAACCTTAACGTTAGGGTGTGTGAATTTGAGAGACTTGAGAGGCAAGAGAACTATTGTGAAGATTAATGTGAGTTCTTTTGTAATCCTTTATTAATTAATAAAGTGAGTTTCCGTTGTTCATATCTTTGTGTGATTGTTTTGGTTTAGTCATCTTGCTTGTGTTACAACAAGAGAGAGAGAGAGCGCACTACAAATAAGTAAATATTTCCTTCTACATATCCATCAAAAGACATTTTTTTCACTTAGATTTAACTTTTGATTTGGAGTATAGTTTCTATATTTTGAGGAATCACGATAGCTGTTGCACCCAAAATATGAAGAAACTCGGGAGCAATCATAAGCAAGCTTTACACAAATACACTTTATGTAATAGAATCCACATAATATATAATACAACAATGTTTGGCTATTTAAGAATGAATAGAGAAACTCCTACTCAAAATTTTTGGTGTTCAAATTACAAAGTTTTGTGGTTATGATTAGGACCGTTCGTCACTTTATGAAAATCATCTCTGTAAATGAATTAAAACTAAGATTATTTAGTCAATCTATTCTTCGGGATAAAATTTCAAGTACAAACTTTGCCCGACAAAATCATGTATGGCAAAACCTTTAACCACGAAATCCTTATTTAGTCGGAAATCTTTTCGTTTGAAAAGGTAGCTTTTTTGTAATAATCATATCCCTAAAAAAAGTAGCATAGTTAAGGGAGTACTAACTAGAAGAGTAGTTGAGTGGGACTTGCTCCCAACTTGGATTGAGCTCCAAAACCATACTTACTAAGACAAATTAAAAGATAGGCATGTGATTAATAACCATTCAAGTGATTTCCATCCTCAAGTTGGTGGGGTTTGGATTTATTGGCTGAATATGCACCAAGTTATTCATACCATATGGCAGCAAAATCTACAAATTATGGCTACGGTTATTTTCAAAACTTCATGATTACTTGTGCCACATTAGTAGGAAAACTTTTAGAGTTGTCAAAACCAGGTTGGGAAAAAATAGTTTGACAAGATATTGAAGCAATAAGTCATGGGTGCCCAATATTAGATTATGAAAAACTACCGAATTGGTTCTTTTTGTATGCATGACGATTCACCAATATTCATTGGTTTTGCGTGTAACTGAATTTTCATATTAGAGGCCTCATTGCGCAAGGCCTCTGCATAAGTGTATTTCAAAGGGTTAGGTCTAAGAATGGGTAGGTAAATGTCAATATAAACGAGGTAGTATGTATATATGTGTATATATAACCTTTTCCCACGTTAGAAACAGAAGTATCATTAGACTAATAGTTAACTGGCGAATATAGTGAATATCACATAATTACTAGGAGATAAACTAATATAAGCAACTAGAATGCTAGAAATCACATAGTTGGTGTTAGAATGCTAGAATGCTAGAAATATAAGCAACTAGAATGCTAGAAATATAAACCTTGTTTGTGATCCCATCTAGACAGAGAAAACCTTTGTAGTTGTCTGCATATCCCAAAAATGTACAAGTTGTTGTTTTGAGTTGTAGTTTTGAGTTGTTATAAGGTTTTAATAAAGGATAACAGGCACATCCAAATACTTTGAGATGTGTAAGAGTTGGAGGTTTACCAATTAAGAACTTGTAAGGGGATTGCATTTTTAAAGAAATACAAGGCATTTTGTTTATCAAATAAATGGATGTTAAACAAGCAAAAAACCAGAACTTGGATGGAAGTGTAGCTGTTTGCAATAATGCGACGGCAGTTTCTAGAATGTGCATGTGTTTCCTTTCTGCCAATCCATTTTGCTTTGGAGTGTATGGGCAAGATTTTTGATGCAAAATGTCTTCGGATGCTAGTAAGTGTTGAAATTGATGACTTGTATATTCACCACCACCATCACTTTGGAAGGTTTTAATATGGGTAAAAAATTGGGTACTTAAGAATGCATGAAACTTAACAAATATTTAAAATACTTCTGCTTTATTTCTCATTGGAAAAATCCATGTGTATCGAGTACATTCATCAATAAAACTAGCATAGTACCTATACCCTTCAAAAGACAACACAGGGGAAGGTCCCCATACATCACTATGAATCACCTCTGATAGGGTTACAAACTTATTTCAGGAAAAGAAAAAGCCAATTTTGTAAATTTGCCTTTCAAACAAGGAGTACAAATGGTTTGACAAGTATCTGTGAATGTAGAAGCTTTGGTGTGTTGCAACATTGCAGAAGTGACTGTATTTAAGGGATGCCCTAATCGTTGATGCCATAAGCTTGTAGTAACTGGTTTGGCTAGATAGCATGCATGTAATGTGGATGATGCAGGTAGTGTCTTCTGTGGAGATTTAAACGGAATGGGGTAATAGCCAGCTTTACACAGTCCCTCTAGTAGAATTTTCCTTGTGATTTTGTCTTGAACCCAAAAGGAAATATCATCACATATGAATCTACATTTGTTATCCTTGCAGAGTTGATATATGGATAATAAGTGTTGTGATAGTTTAGGAACATGAAACGCATTTTTCAATGTAAAGGTATGACTAGGAGCTTGCAGTGTAGATGTACCAATACTAGAAATTGTTCAACCTGTACCACTCGCAGTGGTTATTGTATTTGTGCCTTGATATTGAGTAGCCAAATCAAGATTTGCAAGCTCTAAAGTCATATGAGATGTGGCACCAATATCCACAACCCAAAACTGTTCAAGTGGTGTAGAAGGATTGTGACCTACTTGCATCGCGGTGAGATTAACTGAGGGTGGTCTTCTTTGGTATGCAAAGTTGTTTCTGTGATAGCAATGAGTAACAAAGTGCCCAAACTTCCAACATATTTGACATTGAATAGTTGCTTCATGTCCTGCCGTTGGTATATTATGCCTTTGAAAACAATCTGCAACCACATGACCTTTTTTGTTGCAGATTTGACAAGTAGGAATCTCATTTGGATGATCAGGGCAGGTGTGTTGAAAAACTTTTGGAGCTCCAAGAATTCTAAGACTAGAATTGTATGCTGGAGAGTGAAATATGGGACCATTGTTATACTGAAACCTACCTCTTCCTTGTCCTTTATAGTTTGTCCCTTTATATCCCCCAGAAGAAAATGAATTGCCATAATTGCCAAATATGGGACCATTGTTATACTGAAACTTACCTCTTCCTTGTCCTCTATAGTTTGTCCCTTGGTATCCCCCAAAAGAAAATGAATTGCCATAATTGCCATTAAAATTTCCAAAGTCATATTGAGAAGATGACCCTTGTCCAGAGTTATATCCATTAGAAGTAGATCCTCCATTGAGACTATAGCCTTGGCTCGAAGACCCTATGTCAAATCCCTGAGACTGAGATGAACTGTGATCAAGACTAAGAGCTTTTCCTTTTTCAGACTGAGTGCTTGCAACCATTGCAGTTCCAAAAGAGGAAGACTTACAAGACTGTCCAATTATAGCTTCTTCAGCAAGAAGCTATGATCGAAATTCTTTCAAGGAAATCCCAGTTTCTCTTCCTCTAATAACACACCAAAATGTATTATAATCAGTAGACAACCCTTTTAGAGCAAGGATGATTATATCATCATTGTCAAATAGAACACTGGCTGCAGCAAGATGGTCTCTGTCATCTTTGATTTTTTGTAGATAGATAGATATTGAATCAGATCGTTTTTGTATGTTCTGAAGCTCTGTCTTCATTTGAAAAATTGTAGCCTTTGTAACCATATAAAACCGTTCTTTGAGATTTGTCCACATTGCATGAGAACTAGTACTGCCAAGAACACAAGAAATCGCAGTAGATGACAACATAGCTATGAGAAACTGTATAGGAGCACGATCGTGCATTTTCCAAACCTGATAGGCATCTGTTTCAACTCCTTCAAGATTTGCCTTATCAAGAACCGTGGAGGACATTGCTTGGATCCATCAACAAACTAAGAATTCCATAACTGTCTAGCAGAAGATTGATCTGAAAACTCCATACAAGATAGTTTGAGTCATCCAATTTGACTGTAATAGAAGATGACACAGTAGAGATGGGACTTTGTAATGGGCGATTGCACAATTTGCAAATTGAGCGGCGGTAACCATTGTTGTAACAACAAGATATTTCTTTACTTCGAACTTTTATTGAACAGTTGGTGGGCAACTATTTAGGAGTCAAGTATCTTAAGAACTGGGATTTTGATCAACCCAGAAAACACACAGAATCAACAAATAAGAAGGTTGAGAGAAAGAAATATATGTATCAGATAATATGCGGAAGCTTTGGATTCACCTATGGCAATGATACTATGTTAGAACTACAGAAATCTTGAAGAAAGAAAGTAGAAGAAAGAAGAGAGAATTAGAGAGAGAATCAGGCTAAGAAAGAGAGAAAGAAAGATGATTGTATTTTTTTCAGAATGTAATTTTCACTGTTTACAAAAATTGTTAATTCTCGTTACAAAGCTTTCTCTCTAAGCTAAGAACTAAATGCCTAACTACCTTATAACAGACTATGTAATCTCTTGACAAGTGTCATTCATTTTTGCCATAGATTTATCTGTCACTCGGATGTTGGTTTTCTTCATTTCACTACCCTTACAGTTGGACTATGTCATAACCATTAGTCTTCAAGTTTATTTCTTTCTAGGACTTGAAGTTTAATTGAAATAACCAATAGTGAAACAAGGATCGACAATGAAAGAGGAGAAGGGAGAGTCAGTCTTCCTTAAAATGAGAAGAAAAAAGAAGGACAATTATGCCATTCGGAAGAAGTCTTCGACAAAAGGAAAGCATGTTACAATTAAGTAGAGAGGTTGGATTCTTATCTCATTCCATTTTAGTGGCTCATAACAAGCTTTCCTCGTAAGATATGCATGGATTATTGTCCATTGATTTTCTTCAAATTCATTTGATCCAACGGTAAAAAATTAAGAGAAGTATGTAATAAGTAAAAATAAGTGTGTAGATAGCATCATCCTTTTCAAATCTCAAAATAGTTTTCAAGACCAATTTCGCATCATAAAGCATTAATATGAAAACGTGAGCTTTTAAAATGGAACATATTTTATTGGGTGTGCCCTAGTCTCACATTTTAGCGTTTTCAATTTTATCTTGTATTGAGCTGTTCTATTTAGGTCTTGCTTATGTTGCTAGAATTTTTTTATTTTGGGCCACTACATCTTGTAATATTCCATATTAAATTGAAAAGATAATATTTTCTGGCACATTTTTTTCCCGGTTGAATATTTTTAAACAAACAATATTATCTACACTAAGGGTGAGAGGTAGGCTAAATCTCACAATGGACTAGCAATAATGTGGTTCAAATTCGCCTTTGACGATAATTGAACCTAAAACCTCTCACATATAAATGAAGAGAAATACCACTATACCGTAGTACTAAGTGGCTTTTTCACAGTTGAATTAATTAGATAAGATTTAATTAAATTTTAACCATATTTTAATATGAAATAATGCGCAGGAGAGCAATCCTCTTGGGCCTTCTTGTTTATCTTCTTAAGCCCATAACACAAATAACCCATACCACTTGGGCCTTCTTGTTTATCTTCTTAAGCCCATATACATTTTTTTTTTTTCAAAAGAAGGGGAAAAGGCCCATATTTCACAATACACGCGCTCGCACTATAGAAGCGCGTGTGTGTCTATAACTTGCCACGTCATCCGCGAGAGTAGTTGGCAGGGCCGCCAACCGTGACCATCTCTGATGCAGATTTGCAGACTATTCACTCTCTCTCAGTCTCTCTTGTCCAATCTTCACCTGAAATTTGCATTCAAATACGAAATTAAATTAAAAATAAAAATGTTATTTAATCGGAGCGCCTGATTCTGACATGAATCGCTCGCTGTCTGCGTCGTCTTCGTCTTCTTCTTCGTCGTCTTCCTCCGGTTCTTGGTTCTCCGGCGTAGTCCGGGGCCGGTCCGACCGGGCCGGGTCTGTCAAGATGGGAGCAGACTCCGTTTCGGGCGGTTCCGGCGACCATTCCGGTCCCGTTGTGCGGAAGAATCAGTTCCGGGGTGTGCTCTTCAAGTACGGCCCCAAACCTATTGAGGTCTGTCAATTTCTTATGCCAATTAATGCTTCTTGTTTCTGGATTTTTCTGCATTGTGTTTGAATTTTGAGTGGCGATTGAGTTGTGAGAGCTCGATCTCTGTTTGGAAGTTGATAATTTGAAATAATTGAGGTAATTGGTGCCATTTCGATGTCCAAAAATGTAAATTTTAACTTTTTGGCGGTCTGAATTATGTTAATGGGGTGTTGGGAAGATTGAAATTTGGTGGATAAAATATTTTTTGAGCAGTTGTCAATTACTGAGATTGGTATTTCGAAGGAATGGGGTTAATTGGTGCCATTTTGCTGTCGAAAACTGTGCAATTTTTAGCTGTTAGATAGTATGAAATTATGTTAATGGGTGTTGGGAAGATTTGACTTTGGTGGGTAAAGTTTTTGTTGAGCAGTTTCCAATTACTGAGATTGGTAGTTTGAAAGAGTGGGGTAATATGGTGCCATTTTGCTGTCGAAAGATGCAATTGTTAACTGTTAGCTAATCTGAATTATGTTATTGGGATGTTGGGAAGATTTGAATTTGGTGCATAAAGTTTATGCCAATTACTGAGATTGGGATTTGAGGTGAAATGCTGGAGCTTGGGTGGGAACTTAGAAAGTCAGGATGGATTTTGATAACATGCAAAAGATAGATGTGAAGTAGTTCACTGGCAGCTACTGAGAGAGAACAGCATTTAAAAAATGATAGGATTTTCAAAATCATTTGTTTGGATGCTATTTATCTACAGAAACTAAGAGGAGAAATTACCTGGTTCTGTGGTTTGAAGATTCAGTTGTGTCTTCTCTATCGATTGTACCTGTATCCTTTTAGTTCAATCGAAGCCATTGCTCTCCATAAAAAATGTTGGAAGGTTCAGTGAGCTGCATCAAGAGCACAAGTTTCATGCATATTGGTTTAACTTGGTAACATTTTGCAAGAGTAAACTTGTAAACTAGATTTCTGTTTAAACTTTAAATTGCTCATAGAATTAACTAATTAAGTACTTTGGATTTTGGGGTAAAGCCCACCGTTCGAACAGAAAAAGTTACTATCTTAGTATATAGGCTAGTTCAACCAGATCACACTATGGAATTTTTTTTCTTTTCTTTTCCAGTGCATGTATTATATGTCATTCTGTTCTGATAAATCCTCTATTTTCATTGAATATAAATTATAAAGTTCTTGCTGTTTGTTATTGGTGTCAAGTATAGGTTAGTCACTGTTATTGTGCTTGCCTTAGGAGTCTATTTTTTATTATGCTTATACATTAATTTCCTTGATGCAGGTTGCATTTAAAACAGGTGATTATAGACAGCAAGTCATTTTTATTGGTGGATTGACTGATGGTTTTCTGGCAACAGAGTATGTAACATTGCTTGTTAACTTTTCATTTGAAGTGATATTTTGTCTTACATCACCAACGCTTGTTTGTGTGACTAGATTTCAGCCTATATATGATTTTCACTCAGAGCAGTTTTCTTCATTCAATAAACGGAAGTTCACTGCACAATGTTGCGAGGTGCTTAAAGAAAATTTTAATAATGTGTCATTCCTTTCATTTCCTTCTTTTATGTGATTTACAGATACTTGGAACCTCTTGCAATTGCTTTGGACAAGGAGAAATGGTCACTTGTTCAACCTCTGTTGTCATCTTCATACAGTGGATATGGCACTTCCAGCTTGAAACAAGTAACTTAACTCAACTAATTCCTTGCTTTTTTACATAGGTTCTTGATTCATGCCTGTTTCCTATGTTTTTAGGTACAATAGGGTAAAACATACCCTTGCAAGTTGCAAGACAGTTTTAAGTGTATTGTATCATTATGGTTGTAAGGATCCATGGTGACTGGCCTGGACCTTTTCATCAAGTTTAGCCTGTTTAGGTTATTACATGTTTAAGCTTTCGATTTTTAAGTGGGCTAAGTTGGCCTGGAAAAGTGAACTTTGGTTGTTCAACTTTTTTTCTAAATATTCATATATATATATATATATATATATGTTATATATACATATTTTTCTCTCTATTTTTAGGGTTTGGGTGCTGAAGTTACAAATATTACTGCTTTTACTTATAAGATATTGTCGCCTTATGTATTGAAGGATGCAATTGAACTTGATCAGCTGATCAGTCACTTTATAAACAAAGAAGATTCCGAGGGTGTGGTACTGCTTGGCCATAGTACTGGCTGTCAGGTTTGTGTTGATTGCATTTAGACTTGAGCTTCTGAAGTTAACGAGAGCACTCATCGTTATCACTTTTTGATGCATATAATTAGAATTCCATATTTTTGTTCCGACTCTAGGATATTGTACATTATATGCGCACAAATGCTGCATGCTCCCGAGCGGTTCGTGCTGCCATTTTGCAGGTACTACACTTCCCTTAATTTGGTTCTTTTGGTCATGTTGAAATGAAAATTTGAATGCAAATAAGTTCAAACTGCTAGATGTGAAGCACCTCATTCAGACTTTGTGTTAAAGATATCATCTTGCCATTTGGGTGTTAAGCTGGCTCCCTTGTTACTTGTTACTTGTCACCAAATTATCAGTTATAGATTGTAGTTGATTGGAAATATGTTAAGAGATTTGTACTCACAAGATCGTAGTTTTCATCAAAGAAAAATTTTGTCTAATTCATATTATGTCAACATCGTGTTGAGCCATCTTTTATTTGATGTCTGATGACTCGATGATTGATGTAAAGTCCTTAAATCTTTCTTGCGGCAATATCTTCTATCCTTGTCTGTATGAAGTTATGAACCTATACTTGAATCTATGGTCATAATGCCAATTAAATGTCAGGCCCCAGTCAGTGATCGGGAATACAGAGCAACTCTTCCTGAAACAGCTGCTATGATTGACTTGGCTTCAACCATGATTACTGAAGGACGTGGTTCAGAATTAATGCCAAGTGCAGCTGATCCAGGAGCCCCAATAACCGCCTATCGGTGGGTATACACCCATATTATCATCATCCGTAGTAATAAGATATGAAAGTATTACCAGTTTTGAAATGAGCTTTATTAGAAAGAATAGGCTTCAAAATACATAGAGGCTTGCAATGGGTTGCACCATGACATTAAGATCATCTTGCTGCTCAGCAATCAAATACCATATTGCCTTTCATTAGTGCTATTCGTCTTCGTCTAAAGAAACAAATGCCTCGCAGGTATCACTCCCTTTGTGCATACAACGGGGATGATGACATGTTTAGTTCTGACCTTACTGATGACCAGCTGAGGCTGAGACTCGGGCACATGACTAACACACCGTGCCAGGTGGAGTATCCCTTATTTTATTTTCTTATTTGCAAGGAAGAGTGTTTCTAAAGTAACTTAATTTGATTTGAAGTAAACCATTAGGCAAGATGTTAACGACTTTAGATAAGAACACAATTAAAGGAATTTCAGAATAATATAATTATATATTTTTGTTAGGAAAGTACTTAATCATAGATTTTTTAGAGGGGACGATAGGAAAAAGGATAAGAAATATAAGAAGACAAAGGTAGAATTGCATTGCTTCAGGATTCCAACATAAAAATGGCAAATGCATTATCAGCCTCTTGGTTGTTATCTCTAGTGACAAGCATAAGTTTTGTTTACCTTTTATGTAAGAACGATGCTACTTTCTGGTTTAGTGTATGGAATACAAATTAAATTACTCATATTTCTTTTGTAGGTTATATTTTCCATGGCTGATGAATATGTGCCAGACTATGTTGACAAGAAAGCACTGGTTCAAAGGTTAAGATATAGAAACTTTTGCTTATTTTACGTGCATTTTTTATATGACATTTTGTGTTGTTAAGAACCTCGCGAAAGTAGTACAAACAAATTAATACTCTTGCTGGTTAATAATGCGTTTAAAACAGACTTCTCCTGTGGTGTTTCCGTGTGCATGTGCACACTGTATCTGTCTCTGTCCGTGCGCAAGGGATTAATCTCTGATCCGATTAAATAATTGTACTGCTATTTGTGGATCTCATGCAGATTGTGCAAAGCTTTGGGTGGTGCTGAGAAAGTTGAAATCGAATACGGGAATCACTCCCTGTCCAACAGAGTTGATGAAGCTGTCCATGCCATCATCGATTTTGTTAAAAGAGATGGACCGAAAGGCTGGGATGATCCATGGCATTAGTTGTAGTGCGCTGCTCTGTTTTACTATTTTCATTTCTAAAGTTCTTTCGTTTATTCTATTCTCGTTGATTTCTTGTCTTCAATTTTCTGAGCTTTTCCAGTTTCTTCTTCTTCTTTTCGATCTTGTTTCACTCACATTGTTGAAATTGCATTGATAGAGAGAACATTACCGTTTTCTGTGAACTTGTCAAGAAAGAAAACATAGAAAATCACTTTTTTTTGCACTATTGTCTGGCTTTAGCAGTCTGGAATCAAATTAGAGCTGTCTTCTTGTTTACACACATGGCTTGCTCCTTCATTTGCTGGCGCACCATCACTTCACCAGTGCTGCCATTTAACACAATTGCCAACTGTTATCCCAAATGTACGCATGAAAGGATTCAACGGTGGGTGACCGACGACCATTGAATTAAATCCAACCGTCAAATATTTACTAATGCTGAATGATTGTAAGTACTTAAAGAAAAATTGCAAACAATACAAACGCGAAAGGCAACCGCGGCAGAAAAGAAAAAAAGGAAAATTGCCAATTGTTAGACCAAATGTTGGGCTTTTTTTTTTTCTTTTTTTTTTTTCAAAAGTAGAGAAACATTGTTTAAATAGACAGATTACAAAGTATGTAGTCCTAGAAAAGACCGGTATTAAAAAAAAAAGGAAAAAAATTGAATCTGTTTTATGGGGCTTTTCATTTCATTATTTGGCATCCCATTCTTACCAACCTGCTTACACAATTCAAGAAAATTTGGCAAACTAAACCCTCTTTTCGAATAGATTAATTATAATTACAAGGTCACGAGGAAAAGAAAAGACCCCAAACTAAAGGGAACAGATTCAACCCAAAGAAAAACTAAACGATACAAAAATACAACAAAAGCCAACTGAAAAAACGGCCAAACACCAACCAACAGCTTAATCAAAGACAATAACTCATAAACAAATAAAAAGTTTTGGAAACTTTCATGGAAAAAGGCTTGGATTAAGTTTATCTTAATAAAAAATCATGCTATAACTTTATTTATTGAAAAAAACTTAGATTTTAATAATAAAAAAAACTCTTAAATTTTAATAAAAATGACAAACAAAAAAAAAATTAAATTTTAATGAAAAAGATATCATTTTAATATTTTAAAAAAGAAAAAAACTGACGCACGAACCTGCGCGCCCTCACACAAACTGTTTATGAAATTTACTACATTGTTTATAAAACTTAATGGCACTACACTTTTTATGAAACTTACAACAATGTTTATGAAACTTAACGGTACTACACTTTTTATGAAATTTAACGGTACAACATTGTTTATGAAACTTAACGATATTACATTGTTTATGAAACTTAACGATAGATGCTCGTCCCAGATTTTCAAGTTCTTTCACCAAACTGCAATAAAAAGATTTTAAAAAATGACAGAGATCAACGTCCACATCGTTAAAGTCATGCATGGCTAATAGCTCAATACCATTACTAGAAAAATGGGTGATCAGTCCAACGATGTTGTCAGTGATGTTGCCCCACCCCTACCCCCAACCATCACAACCCACACCTAATCGACTCCCTCCTAACCATACTGCCTCAGATGTGGTTCTGAATCGAACGGAACTCACTTCAATTTGAAATTCTAATTTTAGAGGAATAAAATATGCTTGAATTATGTCAAAGGGTTATGCAACTGAAGGATTGGTTGGGTGCTCTTTGCATGAGCCTTTAGTTAGGTTTTTTTTTTTTTTTTTTTTTCTTTCTCTTGTCCTTATTATTAAATAAAGTTATAGGATGGTTTTTTTTATTAAAATTCAAATTTTGAAACTTTTTTCATTAGTTTCCCTAAAAGTTTTTTAGCCAAATAGTCTTTGATATTGTCATAACTCTTCATTTTGATCCTTGACTTTGAAAATTAATAGAAGTGATTCGTGAGTTTGTCCACCGTCAATCATTTTGGTTTTTTCATAAAAAATCTTCGTTAAATAGAAAAGCAAGTTGAAGGATTGATTGGACAAAATACCCTCAATTTAATGGAGATTTTTTACAAAATGACTAAAATGATTAACCGTGGACAAGCTTATGGACCCCTTCTATCGAATTTAATATCAAGGAACAAACTAAAGAGTGATGCCAATTTTTGTGACAAAAACACCAAATACAAATCCAAAACAAATCACAAAAATATAAAATAATTATAAATAAAAACACAACAAAACCAAAAGGGCGAAACAAGTATCAAAAGAAAGCCGCGTAATTAGCAGCTAATTAAACGGACAATGCAAAAGGGATATCATATGAAGATCCCAAAAGATATCGATCTCAGAAGGAAGTTGTTCTTCCGTTGCCCCAAAAGATATCTATCTCAGAAGGAAGCTGTTCTTCCATTATTTATCAAAGAAATACAAGTGAAGTGGTTTAGGGTTTGGACTGCAGAGAGGAGAGGCTGCATTCGAATCCGCCGCTGCATGTCCGGCGATGTTCATCGTCTTCGTCACCGTCAGATCAACCGCACAAGGAGGAAATTGAGTCACATGATCAAGTGAGTTTTCTTATTAATTTCCCACGTAATGCATGCATGTGCTAATTATTGATTAAAATTCACGTAATATGAAATAAATGAATTAAAATTCGCTTTTTCATTATCTTTGTATTCTCTTTACTATTTTGTTGAATATATTTTATTGGGATAGGATTAAATTAAGGATAAATATTTTTACAAATACTTTTACACTCTTTTTAAGTTTTTTGATTACATAACATTCAATGGTTCTTATTTATTCATTAAATGACATGGATGCTTATGTCGATTTTAACTAATATAAAAAATAAAATAAAACTGAAAAAAAAACATAAAAAAAAAAAAAATATATATATATATATATATGTGTGTGTATGTGCGCGCGCACGCGCGCGTATACAATGTTGAGGGATTGCAAGGTTTTCCAAGTAGAGAATTTTCGAGCAGTACTAGTTGTGGGAATTGACAGAAACCAACAGCCATCCAGAAATCCCTCATCAGGCTTTCTCTTATGGAAGGTGAAGTTTGAATAATTCTCAGGATGCAAAAACAGCATGAACCTGACATGTTACAACACTGTTTATGAAACTTAACGATACTACACTGTTTATGAAACTTAACGATAGATGTTCATCCTAGATTTTCAAGTTCTTTCACCAAACTGCAATAAAAAGATTTAAAAAAAATGATAAAAATCAACGTCCACGTCGTTAAAGTCATGCATGGCTAATAGCTCAATACCATTACTAGAAAAATGGGTGATCAATCCAACGATGTTGTCAGTGATGTTGCCCCACCCCTACCCCTAACCATCCCAACCCACACCTGACCAACTCCCTTCCAACCATACCGCCTCAAATGTGGTTCTGAATCGAACGAAACCCACTTCAATTTGAAATTCTAATTTTAGAGGAATAAAATATGCTTGGATTAGGTCAAGGGGTTGTGCAACTGAAGGATTGGTTGGGTGCTCTTTGCATGTGCCTTTAGTTAGGTTTTTTTTTTTTTGGTCTTTTGATTTCTTTCTCTTGTCCTTATTATTAAATAAAGTTATAGGATGGTTCTTTTTTTATTAAAACTCAAAATTTTGAAGTCATTTTCATTAGAATTTTAGCCAAATAGTCTTTGATATTGTCATAACTCTTTATTTTGATCCCTGACTTTGAAAATTAATAGAAGTGGTTCCTAAGTTTGCCTACCGTCAATCATTTTGGGTTTAGGGTTTGAACTGCAGAGAGGAGAGGCTGCATTCGAATTAATAGAAGTCGTTTAGGGTTTAGGGTTTAGGGTTTGAACTGCACAGAGGAAAGGTTGCATTCGAATTAATAGAAGTGATCCCTGACTTTAAAAATTAATAAAAATGGTTTAGGGTTTGAACTGCAGAGAGGAGAGGCTACATTTGAATCCGCCGCTGCATGTCCGGCGATGTTCATCGTCTTCGTCACCGTAAGATCAACCGCACAAGGAGGAAATTGAGCCACATGATCAAGTGAGTTTTCTTATTAATTTCCCACGCAATGCATGCATGTGCTAATTATTGATTAAAATTCACGTAATATGAAATAAATGAATTAAAATTCGCTTTTTCATTATCTTTGTATTATCTTTACTATTTTCTTGAATATATTTTATTGGGATAGGATTAAAGGATAAATATTTTTACAAATACTTTTATACTCTTTTTAAGCCTTTTAATTACATGACATCCAATGGTTCTTATTTATTCATTAAATGACATGGATGCTTATGTCGATTTTAACTAATATTAAAGATAAAATAAAACTGAAAAAAAAAACATAAATATATATATATATATATATATATATATATATATGTGTGTGTGTGTGTGTGTGTGTGTGTGTGTGTGTGTGTGTATACAATTTTGAGGGATTGCAAGGTTTTCCAAGCAGAGAATTTTCAAGTAGTACTAGTTGTGGGAATTGATAGAAAACTGGCAGCCATCCAGGAATCCCTCATCAGGCTTTCTCTTTCTTATGGAAGGTGAAGTTTGAATAATTCTCAGGATGCAAAAACAGCATGAAACTGACATGTACTACAGGCCTGGTGGCACTGTACCGTTCCAATATCTGATGCAAGATTATTTTGAACGTAAAAATCTTATGTTTGAAGTAATTCATTTCACTTTCGATGGAAATAGGATCAAGGAAGATCAAACTCCTAAACAGCGCGAAATTAAAACTAAAATTAGAAAGGGAAGAAACTTTAACTAAAATTGGTTCTCCCATCTCCATTTTGATCAAAACTTGGATTCAGACTTTGAACCCTAATAAAAAAAATCATTAACTGATTTTTTTTTTTTCCAGACTTGGTACAACTAGGGTTTCTGACACACCCCGTCCCGAAGGAGGGCATGCTGGCCGTCACTTGAGAGTGACGTAACCATTTGCACAGTTCGGAAGCTTTAAAAATATACAACTTCTAAAATGAAACACCCGAAGGTGAGTCCTTATTTGGTCCATTCTGTCAGAACACCGTTGGATTCCTCGTAGCCACCACACCTTTGCAATTCTTGAACCTGGAGGGGCGCAAAACAAGGTTGAGTGGGTCAGCAAAACAATTCTTTTCCAAATCCAAACACTTCTCAAAACTTTGTAACCCCTCGCCGTAAAACAAGTATAATTTCCCAAAAAATAAACATATATACGTATGTACAAATATGCCAAACATGCTCCAAAATATGCCATTCATGCTTGAGAATATGTCATTCATGCTTGAGAATATGCCATTCATGCTTGAGAATATGCCACATTAGAATCTCATAATAAATGTAAATGCTCAAGCATAATTCACATCAATAACATATAATCTGGCAGCCGGGAGTCACCTAACGTGACATGTACCGCTGCATATAGAGCTCCAATCTCAACTCAACATCTGAATCTGCACACGAGTCGGAACCACCTAACGTGGTCTGTACAACAGGCTGGTGTAATATATATATGCTCTAGTGCTACGATCACGTGAAGCTGGGCGATAAATCGCGGGTCACCTACGAGTCGGAACCACCTAATGTGGTATGTACGACAAGCCTATGCACCTAACTTGGATCCAAGGCGAGCATGCGGTGCGGGTGAACATACACGTGAAGGCTATGCCCCAACTCTGGGCGGGAGCACTAACACCGGGGGTGCAGATTATGAGCTCTCTAAGCATCTCAAACTACTATTGCATACAAACATGGATACCACTTACCTGTGCGTCCACAGCACCAAATACACATATATAAATGTATGTCACTACTAATGCATGTGATGATAGTATTTCAATCGTAGCTTACCTGGGCCTCCTCAGCACCATGCAACAGTATGCATAATTATGGTAATGCACATATTAAAATATGATGCATATATGACAGGATAATTAATTCGTATTTCTTTTAAAATACGTTTCTGGGAAATACGTCAAGCATACGTATATATATATATATATATATACTGAAAAATAACTGCCCACTCACTGATCACATCGACGTCTCGTAGGTCCCTGAGCCTCCCCTAGATTGGTTACATTCTTCTTCTGTATAATTTTCACCTATACAAAAAGTAACCAAATTGACGTTATTTAACGCACATACACCAAACATTCGTCCATAACTTTCTTATACGTTACTCAATTTGGGTGTATGAATATACCACGGTGATCTACACGACGTCACGAACGCGTGACAATTTTCAGAACTCAATTTGGAGCTCTCACGCGCCCCCACGCGCCCTGTTCACGCGCTGCCCACGCCCGCGTCTTCTTCCTCGCGTCGCCGGACTGGTTTCGCCGGCGGTGGGTGTTTTGCCGGAATTTCTGGATAAACTTCAAAGTGTTATAACTTCTTCATTTCTTAACCATTTTCGACGTACTATATATCAAAATGAAGGTATTGACGAGACGAACGCATCTATACCTTCCTCGACCCCTAACTCGCCGTGGATTCGCCGGAAAATCCCTCGAAAGCTCCGGCCAACTTTGACCACGATGATCCCGACGTCCAATTCCTTCAAACAAAGCACTCCGAGCTTCCTTAGGACCTCACCAAGCTTCCTACAAGCTTCAAAATCCCAAAAACATGCTAGTTTAAGTTTGCATGAACAGTACCTAAATCGGATTACCTCGAATCGACATGAAAACGAAGGATTTCTCACCTGAAAATGGTATGGTTGCACTCGTACGAGCTTCACGAGTCCAAAAATGCCCTTGGTTCCTTCGATCCATCAAGGTTTGGGTGATTTGTGTGTTGTCCGTACGTTTTTGAAGAAAGAAGAAGGAAGAACGGAGCTTGGGAGAGAGAGAGAGACAGAAAAGAGACAGAGGGAGAGGGAATCACGGGAGAGAAAGAGTGTGCGAGTGTGTGTGGTCCTACAACACTACACAACACAACACTACACGTAAATGTAACGAACTAGGGGTAAAATTGTAATTTCAAATGTACGTTTCGATATTTTCGGGACGGGATGTCACAGTTTCTTCCTTTTTTTTAATTTTAGTTTTAATTTTCTAGATTTTATGTTTTTTTTTTCAGTTTTATTTTATCTTTAATATTATTTAAAATCCACATAAGCATCTATATCATTTAATGAATAAATAAGAACCATTAGATGTTATGTAATCAAAATGCTTAAAAAAATATAAAAGTATTTATAAAAATATTTGTCCTTTCAATGTATCTCATATTTTAGATATATTTATCATTAAAAATTTGTTGATTGCTTTTCAAGGTTGGTTTAGAGATTGCGTTATCACAAAACTGTTTATTCTGGTTTGTCAGTATATAATACAATGGCGTTCCAATTAGTTTACAAGTTCAAGTTACGAGAAATACTTTCCTTTTAAGGATTAATTCTGTAATAAATCAATTAAATTAATTTTTATGGTGCATTTGTTGTACTGAACTATCTCGGACTGGACTAACTTTGTGAACTAAGTTGGACTGACTTAGATTAGACTAAGCCAAATTAAGTTAGTGAAGCGTTTAATGCAGTGTCAGACTAAAAACAGAATAATTAATAAATTATAATATTTAATATATATCTAATAATATTTTATTATGAATTCAAGCTTCTCCTTCTAAAAATTCTAAACACCCTTCAACGGTTCTACCTCTCTCTAGAGAGTACTTTCTTCCTCTTTGGTTTCATCGCCATTATTTCCTTTCCTCCCATCTTTTTTCCTTCAAAATGCGTCAAAGTTCAATTTCAATTTTTTTTTTTTTTGCAAAACACTTCAAAACCATTTTCCTACAAAATCATCCCCAAAGCTACTCTATGTGAAATCCCGTTTCTGAATTTCATTGTTATAATCTACGTATTTGTATTATTGAGATTTTATATTATTTCTCGAGAATTTATTTTAGATTGTTTGAATTTAGATTTTAACTAAACTAGTTACAAAGTTTGAAGTTTGAAAATTAATTGCTTAACAAAAGCCGTTTGCGAGTTCGAATTATAACGGTATAGTTACGGACATTTGAAGTTGTCTTACCAAACTATAAATTTTAAATCGATTAAACTTCCACAAGGAAGAAGCCTTATCAATTTAAGCAAAAATAAGAGGACCAATCAAATAAAAAAGTTGGGGGGGGGGGGGGTGGGTTTGTTCTGAAAAAAGAAAAAAAAAGAAAAAAAAAATAGGGCTGCTGCTAACCCATTTTGGGGGCGAATTGGACCCGTTAACCCACTAACTTGACATGCTTGTATCTCTTTCATCCGAGCTCCGTTTTTGGTGATTTTGGTGTCCATGGAAAGCTCTTGACGAGGCCTACATCTCTGTAGGGTTAGATTTCCCATTTTCTTTTCCATCTTTGCAGTTCAAAGCCACAAAGCCCACGAGTTTTCCAACGGTTTTATCATTTTTCCTGTGATTCCGACAACCCTTTCCTTTGAGTGAGGTATGATACTTCATCTACTCTTCATAATCTTCAAGTTGATATGCTTAATTTGTGCTTTCGTATTCATTTTAGAGTTAGGTGTTTAGAACCCTAGAAATCTGATTTTCTTCGATGAATTTGGACGGTTTCCAGTTAGAATTTATCATCAGCCTAGTTGCGAAAAGTGTTTCCTTTGTTGAGCTCTAGCTACCACGTAAATTTGAACTCATTTAGTTAATATTGGAAAATTCGGGGTTTCTAAACCTTCCACCTTGACTACCACCGCATGTGGCGGTGTGTGGGACCGTCCACGAGTGTTGTCTAGGTACCAAATCCTTCTAGTGACTCTGTGAACCTATGTCTAGCTCGGTTTCCTAAAATTCCATTGTTTGGTGTGGTGATCAAATTGGACCGCCACTTGTTTGGGTGATTGACGATAATTCGACCGTTGGATTGTCACCAAACCTCAATGCATTATAGAACATTATATTTAGTTAAAATTAGTATTAATGGAAGTTCTGTGAGGCTTTGCGGCTTATCTCGGTGAGTGACTTTAACATATGTAATATGGTTATTACCTTAATTTTCTTATATTGGTATCATCTGTGAATATGACTTGGTTTTATAATGTGATTGCTATTGAAATGTGATTATATATATATATATATATATATATATATATATATATATAGCCATAGAACTATGTTTATTAAACATGATTTGGCTTGTGTACTGATGATGATAGTGATATGTGATTTGACGTGCATATTTGAAAGGTGGATGATTTGCATAGATGGTATGATATGATGAAATGTGAGTGACTTTAATGCATGTGAATATGAAATGGTTTTATAATTATGTTTCCTATAAATTTTTAATTTTTATATTTAGCCATCAATGTCGTTTTATGAAGTGGGATTTGACGTGCATATTGGAAATATGGTTTGTTTTGTATGATTGGCTTGATTTGATGAAAGGTAAGGGCTAGTGGTGGACCGTTAACCCATTGGCATGGGGTTTGTTGCTTCAAAACATGTTTCACCCCTCGTTCCATTATTTCATTTCTTGTTTCGTTGAGCCTTTATAACTTGAGTAACTTGATTCATGTATTGTTCATTGATTGGTTGTTATGCATTGTGCTCCACGATTCCGTTGAGTGATGGTCCGAAATCCCTCCTACTCTACTCCACAATTCCGTTGAGTGATGGTCCGAAATCGTATATTGGTTTGGGTTTCGTTGAGTGATGGTCCGAAATCCTTCATACTTCACTCTGCGATTCCGTTGAGTGATGGTTCGAAATCGTATCCTAGTTTGGATTCCGTTGATTGATGGTCTGAAATTCCTCTTACTTGGTGTTTTGGTTCCATTGAATGGTCTGAAGCCTGATGTTGATGGATTTCGTTGAGTGATCCGAAATCGCATCATTTGATTTGTGGGTTCCTTGGATTCGTGTTCAGCTTCAGAGTTGTAGGCTTTAGCCGAACTGTGTTGCACTAGCCTTGCATTTTGGTGTATTGTGTTTTATTGATGATGTGAAAGTGGAATTATGTTGATTGTGATTGTGGGCATTATGAGTAGATTTGTTGATCAATATGGCTAGAGAATATGATTGTGCTTCGTCGTTTGTTCTTTGAAATATTGCATGATATGCATTGTAGTATATTGTTGAGATATAGCGATTTATGTAATGAATATTCGAGTGTAGTGAAATAATGAACTACGAACGGCTTGATCCTTATTTAGGGTACGTAGGCAGTCTAATGAGGATGTTAGATGCAGCCATAAAGTCTATGAAGAAATATTGCGCAGTTGGATCTTAAGTTGTGTTTTGCCATTATCCGGTGACGGGGTATGTTAGAGATATGGGTATTTGGTGACGTCACGTGTCGATCCTGGACTTATGTCAGGATCGGGGTGTGACACTCTCCTCCCTCGCCGTTTCTCCATCTCTTTTTATCCCCAAAGCTACTCTCTCCCCTTCTCTATCCATTTTTATCTGAAATTTTATGGGAAAAATAAAAATTATCTGGGAGATTTCTAGGAAGTTTCGGGACTAAGGAAGAATTTTTCTATTGAGATTGTTATTGTTATTGTCTTACTTTTTCTTTTCGAATTTTGGTGGCTGGATTTTGAGATTTAGGTTATGAGTGGGATTGGGTTTCAGATCCGGGCATGGGTGGGCAAACAGAGTTGCCCAGAAGCATGCTTGCAGACTTGCAATGCATACATCGTATGCAGTTCTGGAAATGGGACTAACAATTCCATGGTTTTTAAGGGGTTTCGCTAAGACCGGCTAATCCCATGGTTAGTCGAGGCAAGTGGAGGTTAGTGTCATTAACGTTGGTCCCAATGGGTAACAAACAGGGGACTGGACTAACACTTAGTCCAGTCCAGTCCAGTCTAATGAGAATTAGCAAGGGCAAACAAATGTGCCTTTAGGGTGCGTTTGTTGCACCGGACTATCTCGGACTGAATTAGCTTTAGGGACTAAGCTAGACTGGCTTAGACTAGACTAAGCTGGACTGACTTAATGAAACGTTTGGTGCAGTGTCGGACTAAAAAGAAGGATAATAACAAACTACAATATTATATATTTTAATTCATATCTAATAATATTATATTAATTAATTCTATCTTTTTTATTCTAATAATACTCTCCCTCTCTCTGGAAGCCTCCATCCTTTTCTCCCTCTTTATCTCCCTCATTCTCTTCATCCCACACTCTCCTTCCATTTCCTCTTTTTTTTTTTTTCTGATTAATTGCCAAAAAAATTCTGCAAAACGAAGAATCGAGCTTGGTTTCTCTGGTTTTTGTTTGGTGCAAGATTCCAACTGGGGGGAGCTTTCCAATTCTGTGGATTCAATCGGAGCCGCAAGTCTTTGGAGCGGCGGAACCGGCCTGCAGTGATTCCCAAGCGTGCTTAGAATATCTTCTATGCAGGAGAAGCCGACTGCTACTGAGTCGTCGTCGCAGCAGCTGAACTACAGTACCATCAGGATGGAGCAACTGTCATCGTCGCGGCCAAGTTCGAGCCGAGCTCGGATCTCGGCGGAGCAGAAAGTGAAGAAAACGAGGAGAGAGGAAGAGGGGAAGGGGGAATTGGCGAAGGGGAATGATGATGGCTCTCAGCGTTTGTGAACATAGAAGCAGCGGAAGACGCGAGGGAGTTAGTCCCCTCTAATCCCATGGTTCTCAACGGGTTTGCTAGCGAGGGAGTTAGTCCCCGTGAGTCCCTTCTAATCTCATTAAACTTAGTCCCAGACTGTCAACAAACATGGGACTAGATTACTACATAATCCAGTCCAAGCCAGCGAAAGCTAGCGAGCTCAAACAAACACACCCTTAGTGTTTAACAAATTAATATTTCATGAATTAGTGTTTGATCCCTAAACTATTTCGGATTTGGTTGATTTTTGACATGGTTAATATTTGAAGACAAACACACAAATAGGATCATTGTGTAAAAATACATTTTAGAAAACAAAGCTAAGAAAAATAGATTAAGAAAGTTCAAATACAAGTGTTGCTGGTTATTTAGGCCGGCGTTATGACGTGGAAATCCACCGGGGTTTTTTGCTCCTGCTCAACGATCAATGGTTCGATTTCTCAATGGGTAGTGCTATCTATATCCCTATTTTTACTTTTCACACATTATTTTTAATTTTTTAATCTCAAATAAAATAAATTAAAAAAAATTAACAAACGTGCATATAAAATAAAAATTAATATGTGAATATTACTATCCTTTTTCGATTTTGGCCTTTTTATTTTTTATATTTTTTTGTTTCACAACCACTCGAACATCTACACGTGATTCCAGGTGGCATGATATCCCAAACCACCGTCACCATGCACAATCAATATTTTTATCATTAATCATAATGCATTAATTGATATTAAATACCCTTATCTCACACCCGCCAATGCTCCCTCCAGTTGGTCACCCTGTCGGCTGTCGGTGACCCACTACTCATCAACCGCACCGCCATCTTCATCCAAATCCAAGGGCATTTTCGTCCATAAAAATTGAGACTGACTTGCCCTCCTACTCCTTACCAGTTTCCTACTAATAATTTGGTATGTCGTTACAGGTATTTAAAACTATTATATTTAAGTTTTATAATTATCTGAATATTTTATTTTTAATCTCAGCATTCACTTCTATATCATTCCATTTTACATAATACTGTTAAATATTTTAAAAGTGTGCCAATTATCTAACTTTTCAGAAATCAGGGACTATGAAAAGTTTAAATATATGTGTTTTTTGCATAGCTTATAAATTATAAAGCTAATGTTAAGCAGCGTGGATTTGTAGATAAAATCTTTAAACTAAATGATATATTATTAATAAAAATAAACACGTTCATCTACAAATTTAGTTCCCTCACATTCCTCAAATTATAAACAGCTACCATTAGAAACAAAATAGAAAGAGGACTCCTCTTTCCTTCTTCTTCCATCAGTAGGACTCCTGCAACCAGAAATAGGAGAGAGAGAGAGAGAGCTGCATTCAAGTTCACAGATTGATTCTTTCTGTTTTCAGAATTTAAGGAGCAGAAAAAAAGGAAAATTTAACACTGTACTACTGCAACCTCAGACCAAGTGAGTATTTTCTTACTTTTTTCCCCGTATTATTATATGCGCGCACTGCCTCGAACAAATCGAGAAAAGCACATTCCTTGTCGTCAAAGTAAACAGCTTTTTACCATCTGGGTTTGGTTTTTTAGTGTATTGTTGTTAATGTTGTTTTTGTTGATGCAGTCTGTGAGAAATGCCGGAGAAGGGGCTGAGCTGGCCGTCTTCGCAGCCGTGGACGGGGAGTCAAAGGTTCGGTCATCTGCTTCAATGGCGAGTTGGGTTGTTAACGGCGGTGGTTATCGTCGGAATGGTGGTGGTGTGGAGCGTCGATGCCACAACTATGCAGAGCTTCGTCGAAGCTACGAGGTCCCGCCAAGCTTACCTCACTACAAAGGTTAGTGCTTTAGCTAATCTCGCCCAAACCCATCAAAATCTCGACTTTAAATCCTTCCACATTGCGGTTAACCAGACCCAGAACCAAACGAATGCGACCCAGTTCAAAACCCACTTGGATTTTCAAAAGCCAGTAAATTTTTCCCAATCTGAACCAATTTCTGCCCATAATACAACTGGGGTTTCTCTAAAATCAGGAAGTATGAGTTGGGTTGCAGCTGGATTGGAGCCTAATTTAACAAAGAATCTTCTGGCTCGGTGGCTTGCTCCGGGAGGAGAGCCCTGTAAAGATTCTAAAACAGTAGAAATTTCAATTCTTGATTTGGACGGTAGGGATCTGATCGAGTTATCAGCCGGTGAAATGTATGAGTTTCAGTTTCTGGCATTGGGGGAGGATAAGAACCCTACATGTTTGGGTGGGGATTACTTCGAAACCGATCTTTCTGGGGATTCATGGAAATCTAGGCCTCTGGTGAGAGACTTTGGCAATGGTTCTTATTCTGTTAAGCTTCAAGTTCATCAGGATTTTGTGGGGTTGTACAATTTTACTGTTATTTTACTCTTTAGGCATTTTGAGGGTCTTAGATTTTCACCAGCTAGGTTTGCGTATGATCGAGAGCTGCGAAAGATTCCGATCAGGTTTGTAAAAGGCTCGGCGAAGTTGCCTGAGCTGCGTACTTGCGAAGAGTCCGATTTTGGGAGAGAGATTTGGGCTGGAAGGTGGACTAGGCATGGGAAGAACGATGACTGTGAAATCAGTAATGATGGTCGATATCGCTGTTTAGCTCCGAATTATCCTTGCCAAGGTCCATGGTGCAATGGTTCATTGGGGGTGTTGGAGAGTAATGGTTGGGTTTACTCCGCACATTGTTCGTTTAGATTGTTTTTGGCTGATAATGCTTGGAATTGCATGAGCAACCGGTGGATTTTCTTTTGGGGCGACTCCAATCACGTAGACTCAATACGGAACATTCTCAATTTTATCTTGGATCGGCCTGATATACCCTCAGTTCCTAGACGGTTTGATATGAACTTTTCAAACCCGAAAGACCCTTCACAGACGGTTCGAATCACAAGCATTTTCAATGGTCATTGGAACGAGACACAAAATTACCAAGGATTGAATTCTCTGAAAGATGAAGGATTTAGGAACTTATTAAAGACGTACTTCTCTGAACAGACGGTTCCAGATACTATCATCATGAACTCTGGATTACACGACGGTGTATTTTGGTCCAACATAAGATCATTCTCTAATGGGGCAAGCTATGCAGCAACATTTTGGGTGGAAATTATGGAGTCGATAAGGCAGAGAGGATTGACGGTGCCAAAAGTCTTTTACCGGACAACAATAGCCACTGGTGGGTATGCACGAACTCTGGCATATAACCCTAGTAAAATGGAGGCATTCAATTGGGTATTGTTAGAGAAATTGAAGGAAGCCGGGCTCCTCGCCGGTGTAATTGACAATTTCGACATGACCTTCCCATGGCATTTTGATAATCGGTGCAACGATGGGGTGCATTATGGCCGAGCTCCTGTAAAGATGAAGTGGAGAGATGGCGAAATCGGGCACCATTATTTTGTAGACCTTATGTTGGATCATATACTGCTGAATGCACTCTGTGCAGGAAGGCAAGCTTCTGCAAACATGTGAAGCAACTTCAAATTTTGCGGCGATTTTAGAACACGAGATTCCCCAAATGCAGGTTTTTTCTGGTGCTTGAAGGCAAAGTATGAGGGTGATGCATTCGTATTGTTCATTAGATTGAGCTTTTAGCATTCTTTATTTGTTTTGTCTATATCTAGTTACATATGGTGTTAGACTACGTTTGTACATCATTAGAGAATTTTGTATTTCAAGTAATTAAAGTTTAAGCCTCCTAAAGCCAAGTTATCGTTCAATATCAGGATATTTCGAGCTTGTTTGGTATCCTTCTTATATCTAATTTTTGGCTATCCAAATTTCTTTGGATTTTAAGTGCTCGAAGTCGCAAAATAATTTTTGGCCATCCAAATTTCTTCGGATTTAAGTGCTCAAAGTCGCAAAATATTAAATACTCCGGAGTACTATAGATTTTTCGGTAAATTAGTTTCTATTTAAGTTTTGAATTTGGTATGTGGTTCTGATGACACTAATTTGAAATCAATCCTAAAATTTAAGGAGCCAAGTAGTGTTTAGTGTCTAAACCACACAGATTACGTCCTCAAATCAATTTCTTTTCTGATTCTAATCAAGACGCAAATGAGATATGAATGAATCGGATGAAAGTTGAATGGCAGCATTGATGAACCAAGCAGTGAGCTGCATTAATTGGTTCTTGAAAGGTTTGATTGGTTTAGCTTGATTTGGTCAAGTTTTAATGGTAATCAAGACAGTCGCCTACTCAAACAGGCTTGAGTGGTCCGTGCAGGAATAATAATATGCTTAACTTGATTCATAAATTGTTGAGAATATCGATCCTACATCGGAGAAAGATAGAAGTTGTATGTGCTTATAAATAATTGGGTTACTCTCTATATTATCTCTTGGTTTTATGATGGAAACTCAACTTTCTTCATGGTATAAGAGCAGGTTGTCCTGCATGTGAAGCCTAACGGTCACACGTACTCCACATTGCTCAATTTGTGTTGTTCATGTGCTTGGCTTTAAAATTCACTACATATTAAGGGGGCGTGTTGACCCTAAGTCACCTGGGATGTGGGTCCATATGCTAGGCTTTAAAATTCACCGCATGTGAAGGGTATGTTGAGAATATCAATTCCACATTGGTGAAAGAATGAACTTTGCATGTGCTTATAAATAATTAGCTACTTCTTATATTACCAATAGCTCAATAGCTCAATAGCTCAAACATCATATCATAAATCCATAAGAGCGTTTTAGCTCAAATCATCATCATAAATCACATTCATGAGCATATTCATAAAGTGTAAATCCAATAATTCATAACGTTTTATAAAACGTAAATTCGATAAATCATAAATATATTTCATGAAACATAAAATTAGGAAATCATGCTTTTCATGAATGCAATCCTAGCATTTTAATAAAATCATGCAATTTGAGAAATGGTCCACTCATTAATACTTCATCACTGAAGAGAAGACTGGATCGCCACTAACAAACGCACCTAAGCACATAAAAGGAACAATTAGTAAAGCCCTACTAAAATGATTGAATTTTGGAAAATGGAGCGCGAATTTGGAATCAGGGTGTCGAAATACCCTAAAAGGGGTATCGGGCAAATTTCATAAAAAGTCAACGGAAAAGTCAACTGAGACGCTAAGTCAGTCAACTACGTTAAAACTTCAAAATTTCACTAAACGGATGCTAAAAACAGATTCAGGACATCAAAATTACTCTAGGAGGATTCTCAAGAAAATTTTGTAAAAGTCAACGCAAGGAATATTCCAAATCCAATTAAGAACCGATCGGGTCAGATCTGGGTTTGGATCTGGTTCACTGGTTGGGTCCTAGGGCAACAGGTTAAAGGGTCTGGTCAACAGGTTCTCGGTTATTGGGTCGGGTCGGGTCGGGTCAACCTAATCTCTATCGTAGGTTTTCGCGAAAAAGAAAACCAAAATTTTAAAGGCTCCGTTAAGGGTTAAAACTTAGCTAAAACTAGTAATCCAATATACCAATTTGAAGCCCAGGAAATAAGGAATCGAAATATACCATTAGAGTTCTTTGCCATGGCCGGAGTTGGCTTAAAAATGGCTTGCAAGGTCGCAGTTCTTGCCGAAAAACAGGGTAAGCCTTCCCAGAGTTGTTTTTGCATCCCATCTCCACCAAATCAGACATTCATGGGATAAATTCGATTGTACACAACGAAAGGAAGAAGAAAGAGGGTGACCCGAGGCTTATTTAGTCGGAGATGGTGGAAATTTGTCGGATTCAATGGGGCCCATGTCTCAATTCGAGCCCAGCATTTCGTCTGAGGTTCTTATACTCGAGTAGAAGTAAAAAAAGGATGAGGTGATGGTGGTGGTGCTCGCCGAAGTGGCGAGTTGGTGGTGCCGCTGTTAGTGTTACAGAGAAGAGGGAAGGGACTGGAGAAATAAGGGAAATATAGAAGTGAAGGGAAGAGAAGAGAGAGAGTTGGGAGTTTGGGGAGAGGAAGGACACGGGGCAAGAGAGGATGAGAGTTTGAGTGGGATATGGGTCCCACATGGCACAAAAAACAAGCCCATAAAAGACAAACATAAAATATCTCTCGAATGTGAAATTATCAATTTACCCTCAACATTCTGAAAGTCGTAAAATCCTTGTTCTAACTCTAAATTTAATTCTTCTTGCGCCCATGCGTTCGTGGCAACGAGCATTACAAGAATACGCTAAGGAAATGAGTCTTACGTGACATTGCATTATGGGCAACAAAAGTCAACATTTTTTGCCTCAATGGGCATTCTGGTATCACACATACAATTATGAAAACCGTAAAATTAGGGACGAGCTATTACACCATAGTTTTATGATCCTTAAACTCAAAGCAAAATCATATTTAAATGAAAAAAATTGACATTTTTAAAAGGCTACATTTGTGTGATTGATTTCCAAGTCATAAGATCCGTTTGGTGGGTTAGATGGGATAGGTTGTGATTAATTAAAATGGGCTTGAGTCTAGTATGTTGTTTGCTATGTCAAAATGTGATATGGACAGGATTTGACAAGATAGGTTTGAATCCGCAATAAAGTGAGTTATCTAACTTATTCTTATACATAGGTTATAAGTTCTGCCTTACAAGTTCATGCCAATCCAATCCTATACTTAAAGCTCAATCTCATCCAGCCCACCAAACATTGCCCTAAGGGATTTTGATCAAGTTAATAAGGAATACGTCACAAAATATTAGATAGAATTCGAAAACCTATATGAGCATTAGAAAAACGTGTGAGAGAATTGCAAATCTCTATTTGAAAGGAATCATTTACAAATCCGTCTGACATGCATTTATAATGCTCATATGGTGTATTTCTAATTGTTAACGGGGTCATTTTAGGCTCTTACAACAGTGCAAGCCCAAGAAGGAGCCCGACAAAGGCCCAGGAAATAAGAGAAGACCAAGGCCCAAAGTAAGAGGGGAAAACCAAGACCTTAGGAGTTAAGAGGAGACAACTCTTTAGCACATGATATACCATGTCTGGAGTGCTAGGAAAACGTGCTAGGCAGCAGTGCTAGACATGAGTGTTAGGAAAATGTGCTAGAGAAGGGTGCTTTACCAGGACCACTAGAAGGGTGCTTTTTCGAGACCACCAGAAGGTGCTCTACTAGGACCTCCAGAAAGTGCTCTAATTAGACCACCAAACCAAGGTGCTTTAATTAGAACACCAAAGTGTGAGGAAGACCATCTCTTTACCGAGACCACCAGAAATAATTAGACCATCTAACCAAGGTGCTCTAATTAGACCACCAAACTAGAGTGTTCTAATTAGAACACCAGAGTGCTAGGAAGACCATCTCTCTACCAGAACACGGTGCTCTACGAACGACCAGTACGATGACCAAGATCAGATATTTATTAGACTAGATATGTTAGTTGGCATATTTAATAGGGTGGTTAGGTGAATGCCACACCACCTTTATTTTTTTAGTACAACGACATATTTTACACTAAGGGAAGAAGGAGTTCGGCTAAACCACATAATGAGCAACCTAATTTTGTATCGAATTCGCCATCTACTATATTTGAACCTAAGATCTCTTAGTGAAGAGGAATATCACCAGAATATAGTACTGAGTGGCAGAGAAAAGAGGGAGCTTTGAGCCATTTTTATGTAATTTTAAGCAAATATATAGACAGACTAGAGTGGATGTAATCCCGTTTATAGGTAAACCACTATATATTCTTGTGTTCATTTTTAGCCCAATATTTACAGACTAGAATGGATGTAATCCCGTTTATAGGTAAACCACTATATATTCTTGTGTTCATTTTTAGTCCAGTATTTAACAGTTCATGTCCCAAGCCGACCAAGGGCTAAGTATCTTTCATTGTTTCATTCAGAATCTGTGACTGTCCATCGGGATTCGTTTGGATTTGGCCTGTTTGTAATTCATCCCTAACTAACTTGACGTAATTACCTTGAAATTTAACTTATCCAACCTTGCTCTCCATTGTTAAGTTTGGTTAACCATTTTCTGAGCCCATGGGCCAATGAAAAGAAATTCAAGATTAATTGAGTCATGAAATGCATAAGAAACCCAAAGCAAGCAGCCATCATTGAGCAAAAACTATCCAGCCCATCTACATACAGATTGGGTTTGTCAAGTTTGAAACAACTTTCAGCCGCAGTTGTTTTTATTTTTTTAGTTTATTGCTTGTTTGCTAAGAATTTTAATTTGTCTTTTGACTTTTTTCTTCATTTTCTTCTATGCTAAAGTGTGTGTACACACACACACACACACACACACACGAGCCAAATGAAAAATTAAAGATGAATGAATGGAAGTGGTGGTGGTGGGAGGGAGGAGGAAAAATTTAAAGGAGGCTATATGAAAACAAAATCCATTAAAATTCCTCAAATCTCAGTTAAATACACCCTCAACCAATTTAGCTCATTTTCTCTCTATCTTGTTGTCTTTCTCCAACCCTCTGCTTTATCTCTTGTTGTTCCTTATGGTAACTGGGTACGAGCCTGATATGCCATTCACAATGGTCATCTATACGCTTGATGCACTACGAGACCAATATTGTTCTAAAGAGGATGATGAATAGGTTTTGGAACCTAAAATTTTATACTCAAGTGCAATTGATGCTTTGTTGTACTTAGTTTAGTGCACGAGGCTGAACACCTCTTTAACTGTGAATATTTTAGCAAGATACATTCATGCGCCTACACGTAGACACTAGAAAGGTGTAAAAGATGTTCTACGATATCTAAATGGTATTATGGATTTGGGTTTGTTCTATCCCTACTCAACCATGAGTGGAGTTGTCATACTTCTCGATCCTCGAGTTGATTCTTGCTCTGTTGGTTATGCTGATACTGGACAGTTATATGACCCGCATGAGGCAAGACCCTAAACGGGTTACGTTTTTATAGTTGGTGGAACTGCAATATCTTGGAGGTCTACTAAGCAAACTTTAGTTGTTACCTCTTCGAAGCATACTGAGATAGTCACCCTCATAGCGCTCGTGAGTGTACATGGTTCAAAGTCGTTGTCAAGCATATTCGAAGCACTTGTGGATTGTCATCTATATTGATGTCCCAATAATGATATTGGAGGATAATTGTACATGGATAGACTAGATTCAGAAAGGATATATCAAGGGAGACCATACCAAGCACATTGCGTCGAAGTTCTTCTTCTCTCATCAGCAACAAGGGCATCAAAATATCAAAATCAAGCGAATTCGTTCCAATGACGACATTGCCGATCTCTTTACCGAGTCATTACCAAAGTTCAGTTTTCTGAAGCTAGTCCGAGAATTTGGAATGCATAAACTGTCTGAATTATACCGCTTGTAGTCTAATTAAAGATTTTGTTAAACTCAGGAGAAGTATCATTTAGATACCTGGTTGATCTTAATGTATGCTTTTCCCTTAGTTCATTAATTCATGAGCATTTCTTCCATTGTGTTTGCTAACCTAACAAGGTTTTTTTGAGCAAGGCACCTATCCTAAGTTGGTCATACTCTGATGTGAGCATTAATCGCCACTTGTTTTCTTTAAGCTTCGACTTTGCACTTCTCACTTTTTCCCCGAAGCTTTAAATTTTGTCCCGTTTTACGTTTTACCATTATTAAGTTTTTGTGAATATTATCAGTTTTCTTGAATAATATTAACTACAAGACTCCCTCAGTGTGTAACAACAAAATCATAAGACTACCAAATAAAACAACCAATTGCAACCCATAAAAAAGAGAAAGAAAAAAAAAAGGCAATTACGAACCAATTGAGCCCCATTTCTCTCTCTTGCCGTCCCTCTCCTACCCTCACGGCCTCACTCTCTTGATTTTCCTTCAACACCCTTTTCATTTTACACGCAACAAAACATGAAACCATCGCCATCATCCACGTTACATCATTCAGAGTTACATAAATCACAAGATTTCAATACATCCAAAAAATACTCAATACATTCAGAAGCAAACCCCAACCCACCTATCATTTTAATCTCCCCACAAGTAACTCCAGGAAAACTTCATCAACACACACCAAATTATACAAAAAATATTAAATGAATAATTAATTTTATCAAAACATTTTCTACGACTTTCTGTGCCCTCCTGCAGCCTGCTGATCTCGGAAGATTTCTCCATCAAATCACGCAGATTAGATAAGAAGGCAAGAAAACAAAAACAGTGGGTGCCCGGAAAAGAACGAGGCAGGAAGCCCGCATCTTTTTGGAGCCGAATCAAATCTGGCAAACCTTGAGGGGTTGAGGCCTCGCTTGTCGTTGAAGCAACCTATTTACAACGACGACGACGAGGAGTGCAGGCCTTGGCGTCGGAGATTTTCCATGGCGTTCACTTGGGCTTCTGCTCTCAGGACCACTCTCCTCCTCCTCCTTCTGGCCGCCGTTGCCACTGCTTGTTTTACTCTCCCTATTGAAAAGGTTCGGTTTTTCTTATCTGGGTCGGTTTTATTTTCGTGTTTTGATAGCTTAATCTGTGAGTTTCTTCCTTATGGGTTTTGTTTTCCGTTTAGTTTTCGGTATGGGGTTTCGATAATTGGATGATTTTGCTTGTGCGTTTTGATTGATTTTGTGATGTTTGATTGGGTATGCATCTTTTTGTTGATTGGATTATTGGGTAGGTCTTACATTTCGAATTGGTGGAAATTTTGGATTTTGCTGCAGCTGTGTTGATTTTTTTCCCACTAGAACTATTCTTTGGTGCTTTACATTTTTCTGAAATTGAGGGTAAATTTTGAATGAAATATAGGGAGGAGCCCAATTTGAATGGGATTGCGTTTTCAAGCATGCCGAAAATGCTGAACTCAATTTGATTGTTTGTTCATTTCTAACTAGGTTCTTATCACTTGAATAGTGACATGGATATCTTTGTTGCTCGTTAGTCTATCTACAATTGCAGTTTCCTTTTCGTTTGAAATGTGACAATGCAGTACGACTTCTCTTGCTAAATTGCATTAATTCTGTCAGCTGCAATAGGAGGTCTTTTTGTGGATCACTTCCTTGAGACCTTTTCGTACCTCAATTATTTGGCAAAGATGCTGATACCGAAGTCTCTTATTCGAATATGGTCATGTTTGTTGATTGATAAAGTAACTGGTACCTGCAGATTTTGAAGGACTTCTTATTATGGGTTGAGCATGAGCTTGGTCCTTGGGGTCCCCTTGTGCTGTAAGTAAATTTTAGGACTTTAATTTTGTTTCTATTTCTACCATTTTTTTTTTTCTGGGTTTTGACTCTGACTAATAATAATGTGCATGTCTCATTTTGATTGCTGTCATAATTTCAATCATAATGCTTAGTCACAGAAACAGATTGCTGACAGGTTAAATTGTCCACAAACATGAGTTACTGGTTAAACAGTGATAGACTGCCTCTGTTTGCCCTTTCAACTTATATTTCTTTGGGTAACATGCAGGGCTATTGCATACATCCCACTAACAGTTTTGGCAGTACCAGCTTCAGTACTTACTGTAAGCATTTGTCCGATGCCTTAGCAATTGTTGTTACTGCACTGTAATTCTTGTCGAATAATGATCTAGCATATGCTTTGCCTACTTCACTTTAAGTTTTCTTTTACTGTTATATTCTGCAATATCCAGTCATGGTCTAGAGGGGAAAAGAGAGGAGAAAACTCCAAGAAAGAATTTTTTTTTAATTTTTTTTATTAATGGTTCAGCTCGGTGGTGGTTATCTTTTTGGCCTACCTGTTGGCTTTGTTGCCGACTCAATTGGAGCCACTATAGGTGCAGGGGCTGCTTTCCTTCTTGGAAGAACTGTAAGTTTCCATTCTAAGCTCTTGTTATTTAGAAAAATTTCCTGGTGTTTAAGTTCTGAAAAAAAAAGATAATATATAATTGCATTTGTGTGTGTGTTTGTGTGTGTGAATATATAATTGCATTTGTGTGTGTGCGCGTGCGCGTGCTCCCATTGGTCATAAATATGGTATGTATGCTTTCTTTATCTTATTCTTAAATTCCCACACAGATTGGGAGATCATTTGTTGTTTCCAGATTGAAGGATTATCCTCAGTTCCGGGCAGTTGCCATTGCAATTCGGAGATCTGGATTCAAGGTTTGTGTGATTCATATTTTACCTTCAAAAAATGAATTAACATTTTCAGTGTGCACATTTAATGGCGTTTCCACGTGCATCTTACCTTATTAATTTACCCTAATTTAATTTTTTTACAAATGGTAAACAATGAAGCATGGAAGTAGTGAAATGGCTACAGCGTAGAATGAACGTTATCTATAGTAGAATGTAAATAGATGCTGATATTACTTGTTTCATTCTTTCTGCAGATTGTTTTGTTGCTTCGTCTTGTGCCCTTGCTCCCCTTCAACATGCTAAATTACCTCCTCTCTGTGACTCCTGTTCCAATAGGACAATACATGCTGGCTTCCTGGATAGGGATGATGGTATTTTCTTCACCCTCAACTTTTATGTGATTCCATCCCAACATCTTGCTATACTATGTTCCGTTCTAATCACAAGTAACGGACACAATGTTTTTCTTTTTAAAATGCATAATGGGATATTGTCATAGTTTATCATCGCTTTTCTTTCGATATATATGTTGATCAAGATGGTTGTCTTAGTGTATCATTACAAGAATATAATTGTGTGCTTGACTAGCATGCTTTGTTCACGTTGTGAAGTTAGCATTTACCCCTTTCAGTTACTCCACATGTTATAATTTGAGCTTGAAACATGCTTACCCATTCATCCATCATGACTTCTTGTGGTCCATCAATTACACTCGATTGTGAAAATGGTTCAGCATCTTTTAGACATCGGTCATATCAATTTAACGTATTAGAGGGAGAGTTGCACTGTGTTAAAAGGTGGTCTGTATATTCATGAATTTGTGAATTTAATATGTGATGCATATGCACGCTTCCATCTGTCTCAAGCTGATGTCAGTCTTTTGTTTGGACAATATATAAGTTCTGAACGTAACATATAGTCATATATTGGTAAATACGTGTGTAAGTTCTGATTAGGGAACTTGTGTACGAATGCAAAATACATGTGCTCTTTAGGTCCCTACCAGGCTGAGTAATATTAATTGTTTTATCAACTGGTATTTTTTGTTGCAACATAGTTTCAGAGGACAACTGGACAAGTTTCCTGAGCAGGCTTCAAACTTAAAACTTTATGTTAAAGAGAGATCTTTATCATAGGGGGAGATTTTTTGTTTCACTTCGATGTTCATGTGTTCGATGTTGGTTCTGTTACAGCCAATAACACTTGCGCTAGTATATGTTGGAACAACTCTTAAGGATCTTTCTGATGTGACGCATGGATGGGGTGAATTTTCAAAGACCCGTTGGGTAAGAGCTACCTCATCTTTTATCTGTTCTGGACTGCTTGTAATTTTTTAATTTGTTCAAATGATCTCTCCTCAACATTGTTTACTGAGATTTAGTATCTGGTGCATGTTGCAAGCATCATGTCCCAAAAGGGTGTATCGTAACTGTTTGTTATGGACATATAAGCTCTTAGAGAGCACAATTTATAGATTTCGAATTAGGCTTTGGGATTTGTATAGCATTGTTTCTTCATTTTCTTTATCTCTGACATATGTTCTCTCTCTTATATTTTGTATGCAGGCTTTTATCATACTGGGCCTTGTAGTCTCCGGTAAGTTGCAGCATCTGGCAAGCACACACTACCTGTTTTTTTTTCAGCCAACCTTCTCTTCTTCTTCTTCTTAGTATAGTGGGAGCATCGGAACTACCATGCTTGATAAAAATGTTTGGGTTCTTACTATCATAGCATGAAGCTTAAGATAAAAATGACATGTCAATGAAACAAAGAAGAAAGAAATAAGCAGCGAAACGGGAAAAAGATGATTTTTGAACTTTGGCACACTCTAAGTAGGAATGCCGGTGCTGTTGGATTTACAAGTGTGTTGAATGGCTAAGGGGGGAAATAATGGGAACGGGAAATATTTAAATCACTCGTGAAATTTGTAATGTTAGCATTTTTTACATGTGTGGTAGTCATTTATTAATTGCAGTTAAACAAAGCATTTTGATATTTCCCCAAAAGAAGATTATGGACCAGGTGAAATTGCTACTACTGGAAAGGGGCTAATAAGCAAAACTTGGTTATACATTGTACTACAATTGAAGTTTCTGTCCATATATTGAAGTTTTGAAGTATTCTGTTTTCTTTTTCTTTGGCTTGTTTGCAGTGATTTTAATGATTTGTGTTACAAGAGTTGCCAAGGCCGCTTTGGATAAAGCTTTGGCTGAAAATGAGGATATTGATAACATCGATATTATACCAGAGTTACCTGTTGTCTCCGAAGCACCAGTGCATCTCAACCAGCCGCTTTTAATCAAGATAGATGCGCCTGACGACCATCATGAGAAATGAAATCCACGCTCTCTGTAAATTCTTCGTCCCACCTCCTACTTTCAAAGTGTTATGCTCAATTAATACTGCAGCATCAGATAGTCATCAATTTGATCCCTGTACAGTCTCCCATCCTTTAGATTTTGTAATTTGGAACAAATATGGCTTAACTTGACCATTAAGAATGAATTATTTGAGTCTAACTTTTGTCCTTTTCAACATGAAATGAAAGATTAAAGAAATCTATTTGCTCCCTATAAGTCTAGTATTTATACAGAAGATTTGTTGTGCCCTGGTTGTCCTCTTGGACAGTTGGTCGAAATACGAGTTGCTTTTACCATTATTTTATTATAAATTTTCTTTCTGTGACGAATCAACGGTTGGATTTGCCCTGGTGTCAAGGTAATGTATCTGTTGAATATGATGTTGTGGGTGGAGAATAGTCTGAAATTTGAAGATTTGGTTTGGCAAGAAATGAAGAAATTGATCCACCTGCCACAAAATTAGGCTTTGTGTTCTACCAGCACAAACACCCACCCCCAAAAGTCAAGGGAGGATTCTTGTACATCACACAGGTATACGTCTCCGTCACCCCTTAGCACTTCTGAAGTGAGTCACGTGAGCTATAAGGTGATGGCGTTATATATCTCCGGCCACGCGCGAGTTTCCGCCAGGGGCCATGGCCCATGAGAGAAGTTCCAATCTGCTTGTGGTCCAAATAACCAGGGTTTGATTTATGCTGATGGATAGGAATTGGAGTGATTGTGGGAAGCAAAAGGTGATAGCTTTGAAACTTGAACAGGAGTGAGTGAATCAAAAGATAAGTTGGAATAACCAAATGGAAAGCAACATCATATACAAATGAGACCTCATCATTAAGCTTGGCGTGCAGTGTGGGTGCCATCTCTCTCTCTCCCTCCCAAACAAAGTAAAAAAGCAGTAAAAAGCAGTCTTTACCATTTTTAATTAATTTTCTGTCTCCACGCTTTCTTGTGTTGAAATTTTGGCCCTTTGAGACCCTACCACTTCCTTAATGCAAGGGCTAACAATATTCTATCATGTCACATGTTCCCCTAAGGAAAAATTATAGTGTGTAACTAGGATATAATCACTTGTTATAAATCTAAGTCTTAATTAAATATTAATAACCTATTGATCAGATATCAACGACCGATCAAATGTTGACGAAATAGTGATCTTATATTGAAACACTAATTATTTTAGCAATCGGGATTTGAAAAATAACCCATTTTGCCCATTTCATATTCATATTTCCCACTTTGAAAGTTAATCTCAATAAACTTATATTATAATATGTAAACTGGTTATACAGGTGGTTGTATTCTAGTACCACCAAACTAATCACAGCCATCCATTCAAGAATATGAGAAAGTATGTCATGAATTGACTTTATGGGGGTTAATCACAGGTTATATATGGACTTAAAGATGTCAAATATGAGTGGAGTGAATCTTCTGCAACACAAAAAACCCAAAAAATGCATGTTGTCTTTAAGTCCAAGGTGGCCAAAGTCACCAAACATTTCAAGTCACTCCAATCAAAAATGCCCAGATTTGGGATCTTCCCAACTGGTGGCTGCTTTGATGGATGCAGGGATCACACACAGCAATCCTCAGGATTTGGAACTAGGGTTTGGAACCTGAGTGACAAGCCTGTGGAGCTGCAGATAAGAGTTGGGTCCATACTAAAAAAAGTTCACACTTTGAAACCAGGCTGCTCAAAGAGGCTGAAATGCAAGAGCATATACAAGGCCTACATGCCCGGCGGAGAGAGTGGCGGCAGCGGCGGTGGTGGCATGAAGGGCTTGCTGTATTACTACGACGAGACCTGCCACCCTTACGTTTGGATTCATGACACTGGTGGTGATACTTTGAGGATGGTCAAGCAGCAATATATCAGCCTTGAGGACCTCAGGGACTCTTGTGAGATCAGGATTTTCAGGGATCATCAGAGAGGCTGCGTTTTGGTTCGGAAGAAACCGAGGCCGGATTTTTGCTGATGGGATTGGTTTTGATTTTGCTATCTGTTTTTGTTAGTCTGTAATGTTATGTGTTTGTATTGGCATTGTTAAAGCATGCTAATCTTTCACGTCTTTTGATTTTTTTTTTTTTCCTCGTTGGAGGGTTAATTTGTATGTTTTATCGTGTGTGATTGAAGAATTCAGATGTTTTATGGTCAAATTATGAAGAAATGTGTATGTAGCAGTAGCACCAAGATGTATACTGAATGAAATTGTTTCAGGTTTGGATATGGTTTTTCTTTATGTGGAGCTTGGTCATTGAGAAAAATAAAAAGGGAGAAGAAGAGAAAACGGAAAAAAAAAAATGAAAAATGAAAAACGAAATGGTACCTAAAGGCTTTCTTGTTGTTGAATTGTGTTGTGGGGGGAGGGGGCTGGATGATTTACCGTTTTGAATACAATAAAAATCATGTATGTCATCGGTGATGCCACTGAGACAATATATTGATTGCAAGAGAGTTTACCTAGTGGCAATGTTATGATATTGCATAGGTGCTGGCTTTGAACCGAAATTAGTTGGCTAACATGTTGATTGTGTAGTGTGTTTTTAGTGTTTATTTTGTTGCTGGATTCTTTTTGTCATCAGGACTTGAAACCATATTTTGTTATAAAATCAAAATGAAATCGTTGAACAAGGCAGTTTTAGTTGTTTAATTACACTAGAGTGTATAAATATATGAAAGGTATGAATACGGCAAACAACATCATTCTTATGTACTACCAATTAACGCAAGTCATTCAAATGCAATCATCAATAAAACAAGCTTCTTCTTCCCACTTTTAGTCCGTGAACACCAGGATGTAAAACAAGGCAACTATCCCACTCGAACTGGAGTACCAACTAAGAACACACGGGACTAGCAATGCATTGGACAAAGGCAAAGATGGCTCGGAGGAAAAGATCCTTGACGTAGAACCTGTAATGGTATACCATTTGTATTGGGGAATTCTCACATAATCATTTTAATGTCTCACACTTTTTTTTTTCTTTTTAGCTATTTAATTGAATAAATCGGCTATGATTTTTTTTTTAATACAATTATATATTTAAACTAAGAGGATGAGAGAATAAATTCGTTGTGAAATTACCATTCTCGAGATTCGAATATAAAATCATCTTCAACCGAAAGGACTAAACATAGCTACATCTAGAATTTTAGCCCTGCCTCAATAACTTATTAGTTTTAAGTTTATACTTTAAATTTATTAGTTAATTTAGTTAAATTACCATTGGATGTTTTCAAAGTTAGCCATTGAATTTGAATCAATTATTTAACTGGAGAGTCGGGTCCCAAAAAAAATGTGCTAAAAGAGGGGCTACATTTTGTAAGCCTGATGCCCCTTTCACCAAATATTGGTATGGTGGACTCTACAAAACTATAGTGCAGTCGGTTGGAGATGAGTTTTTGAGCAAATCAGATCATTTTTTGACATTTGAACCTTTGGCCTTCTCTATTGGAGATGGTCTAAGATTTCTAACTCACAGGTGAAAAAAAATACTATTAAACTATAATACTAAGTAATAACTTCAACCATGATTAAACAAAAGCATGTGAGAGACTTAAAAAGACGTGTGCTTATCATTTCCTTTGCAGACGTGATGTGAAGAAGTTACCTTTCCAAAGACCAGTGTCGCGAAGAGCCGATCGCACCATCCATACGCAACCAACACTTCCAACTCGAGTGAGCGGCAACTCGAGCATTGAAAAAAAGGCGCATCATTTTTCACTTACCCACTGCCCTACCTGACTTGCGCATCGGAGAGTGGTTGCCCAACATTGCTACCACAACTACAAGGTGACCTCCGCCACAACTTAAAGGAGCAAGAGAATACCCGAGCTAGAGGCATTGCAGCCTATCTCATTTGGGCTTCAGTGCATTTTGACCCGTCGTTTCGTTGATCTATTTTTATACACAAAATTGAATCGGAATCTTCTTATTTGTAAATAAAGTTAAGATTTTAGCACCCCTGAATGGTCTTTAAGTGTTCGTAACTAAAAGATGAGTGCAAAAAAGACCCATTCGTTTTTTATTTTAATGTCAAAATATGAAATGAACATGACAGAATATGATGAGTTATAAATCTATAATAGTGTAAGTTATTTAACCTATCGTTTTGCATGGGTTACAAGTTTTGTTTTACAAGTCTCTGCCAATCTAATTTTATCTTTAAGGTATAATCTCATTCAACCGACCAAACGAGTAAAAGCCTTAAGATCAATCCCTTCACAATCTACAATCGATTCAATTCAACCTTACGAAAAGAAGAATTAAACACATTGATTTCGAGTAAAAAAATGTTGAATTGTAGACCAACTTAAATAAAAGTTTTATTTTAGAAACAAAAAAAAAACTCTATATAAAGCCGCAAAGAACCAAAACCGTGACAAATAGTATCGCTTTAACTTTTTTACTCGACAAATAATTTCTCTTCACGCGAACAAAACGCGATCTTGTTCCTTTCTCCTTTCTCCTACAGTCGTCGTCTACAGTACACGGTTCCCATACCAAGTCCTCCACCTAAATCCACCATTTTTCTCCACTTACAATTCACAACCCAAAGCTTTGATCTTGACAAATGGGGATTTCATGGAGCACCAACAGAAGAAGGAACAACTATTACCAAAACCCACCACCACCTCCGCCGCCGCCGCCGCCACGTCAACCCCATTACATCTCAAGTTCTCATCCTTATTACTCATCGGAGCATGCCTCTCTTTCTCCACCTCCACCGCCACCACCTCCTCCTCCTCCACCGCCACCTGGCCCTTTGGTTTCAACTTCTTCTTCTTCCTCCTCCTTTTCATTTTCTTCTAATAACAACTACCCATATGCCAATTCCGCCACACCTTATGCCCCACAAGGACCGCAACCCAGAGCTCCGTACCCCACACACTCGCTCCCTCTCCCACCTCCTCCTCCTTCTCCGCCGCAAACCCATTACTGCTACGGCCACTACAACTCCTGCAACCATGGCAATTCCATGATGGGGCGCTTCAGTTACAATTACAATTACAATTACCAGCAGCCTTATAATTATGGTGCTACTCAGAGTAATGGGTGGCCCGCAATTCGGCCTCCTCCGCCGCCTCCGCCGCCTTACGTTGAGCATCAGAACGCCAAGAAGGTGAAGAACGATGTCAACGTGCATAAGGACACGTTGAGGCTTGAGATTGATGGCCTGAACCCTGATCAGCATTTGGTGTCTTTCGTTTTCGATGCCATGTATGATGGGAGGTGAGCAAATTGGGATTCTTTTTGTTGTCCGCTGGTTGTTCGCTTCTTGAATTGGTCTATGTCTTATGTTATGTCTGTGTTTGAAGCTTGTGTCTTGTAATAGATTGTGTGTTTTTGAAATGTGTGTGTTGATTGGTATGTATTCATGCTCAGATGTTGTGGACAAGAAATGGGATGGGGTTTTGATCTCAAAGTTATCGGCATTTAGGACCTGAGAATACTAAAGCCTTTAACCGTATAACCATAAATTTAAGAATTTGAGTTAGCTGAGATGGAATTTTCGTAGCAATTAATTGGGTAGAGGAAGAGAACTGTAATGCTTTTGGATTCATTGCTGCCATATCCATGGAAATGGAGTGCTAGTGTTGCTGCTATGATACTGAACCGGAAACAATTAGGGGAGGTGGGACAAATTTCTGATATGTGTTCATTTAGAAGGGTAAGGAGACAATACCCTATGTGTTATACAAAACTTGCTTTCATATGCAAGTCTGCAATTACATTGATTATCTAAGCATATGAAATATTAATAAGATGTGGGACTTATGAAGCGATTGTCACTTGATGCTCATATTTGAATCTTTGGATGATGTAATTGCTGATGGACGCCTTAAAAGAAGCTCATGAATTTCGCTTTTTAATATGTTTCCTAGCTTGGGGGATGACAGTGGTAGATATGACCATAAACAAGAAATTAGCTACAGACGTCAATGTTCGTTGGCAAATCAATGATTCGAACAACTTCACATTACGGTTTGAAGTGTAATTTTTTGGTAGAAATTTTTGCTCTGCACCCTGAAGCTCTAGGTTTTTATCTATCTTGAGAAGGTATGGGTCCTCCTTCTCCAAGAGGAAGGTTCCCTATCATATACAAGGGGTTAATTTTCTTGCTTTTGTTTGTTGAACACTGCTCTCAAGAGGAAGTAGAAATATGAAGGGAGATAATTTACTGCAATCACTTGTTGGGCTAGCGTTTTTTCCAGATTACTGCTTTTCATGATAAACTCTGGATTAGGATGTCAAACTACCTTTGATATATTTCATTCTTCCTACAAAAAACAGGGGTCATACTGGCATCTAACTGAACCCTCTCAGATCTGGTTATCTTTACCGAAGTAAGATGAAGCTATGTTGAAACTGTTTCTTAGAGTTTTCGTCAATTATTTCATAGGTTTTGATAAATCATTAAGTAAAGTAATGGTTTTATCTTTGTAATTGAGTCTGCTCTTGTGCTTCATTTACTGCAATTGTTTTTTAAATAACTCTTTATTATTTGGTCCACACTGTTTATAGTACCAATAATGCTATAATCCATGTCTTGTTTATCCACATTTCTTTCAGTCTAGAGGTTCATTGAAGTATTATATTTAATTTGCTTTTCAATAGTGCTTGGAAACAACTTTCTTGGATTAGTGCTACTTGTGTTATGCAGAAAACCATGCTGGTAGGTGCTTTAGGTTGTTTGTACTTTTGTCTATATATTTGATGTGATTAGCATTCTTAAGTGATAAGAGTTACCGTCCAAAACTAGCACTACTGTGAAACATTTGGTGTTATGATTGCTGCATATTCCTGCTGAGCATTTGCGTGTGGCCAGCTAGTATATGTTGGGCATGTATATGGCACTCACCCTATGCATTTTCCCTATATATAGAAAATAAGTGGGTTCCACTTACATCACATGCCTATTGGCCATGGTCATGATTCTCTAACAGTAAAGACCATGGCTAGTTCTCCATGGTTATATGGTAACAGTTTCCATTTTCTTAGCAGTCTTTTTAGGCGATCTTCATTTCTTATGGGCTTTATCATGTTCCTTTTTTCTGATCAAATCTTCTTATTGACAGCATTACGGTCTTCTACTTTGCCAAGGAAGAGCCAGACTGTAGGTTTGTTCCACTATTTCCTGAAGCATTTATGCCAGTGAGAGTCCCCTTTCAGAAGGGTCTTGGCCAAAAATTTCGCCAGCCCTCAGGAACAGGGATTGATTTAGGCTTCTTTGAGTTGGATGATCTTTCAAAACCATCACCAGGAGAAGATGTATTTCCGCTTGTAATATCTGCTGAAACATGTCTGCCACCTGATTCAACAGATGAGCATATTGTTGGGCCTACCCCAGATACATCCCCTCGTATGCAGATTACTCAAGCTGTGTTGGAAAAGAACAATGGTGACCATTTCCAAGTGAAAGTAATTAGGCAGATACTGTGGATTGATGAAGTTCGGTATGAGCTACGTGAGATATATGGAATAGGAAGCTCGACAGTGGAAAGCTTTGATGACACTGAACCAGGGAAGGAATGCGTGATATGCATGACTGAACCTAAGGACACTGCTGTGTTACCTTGTCGACATATGGTGAGAGTTTGTCTAAGATACATAGAATATGCTGGAGGATCTGCACTTATACCATGCGGTAGAAAATCTGTTGAGACTGATGATCTGGAAGGCTCAAGCCCATTGTGCTCGAGGATGTCTCTTGTGAATAGACTGATCCAGGCAGATGGGCTTGACTCATCCGATCACACATCTATGATAGTCCAACTCCCACACTAGATTTCTGTTAAATTTCGGGTTCTCTTGGTTAGTGGTTAGGAGCAAGAGCATTGGATGGTTGGGTCAGTAACATGCTACCATGGTTTTTGTTTCTTTCTCAAATTTCTAACTGCTGTAGATTTAGTTTCTTTAGATGACGAGAAATATAATTCTTGATTAGAATTCCTTTGTAACTCCTAGAATGTGTATGACAATGCAAGCTAGGATACATACCTCAAGCTTTTCACTTTTAAGACTACAGTTGTTTATTCTCACTTCATTTGTTTTTTCCAGTGTATGTGCAGTGACTGTGCAAAAGAATTGCGGGTTCAATCCAATAAATGCCCCATCTGCCGTCAACCCATTGAGGAACTTATAGAGATCAAGATAAATAAAAGTGAGCAATGAAGATACTTGTTTCTCCATACTATGTGGATTGTGGTATGGCTATCGAATTCTTTTATTTGTGTGTTTTCACCTGTTGTATAAAGGGGCATTTTTGTTTTGTTTTGTATATTGTAATTGCTGTGTTGCTTTCTAATATTCATGTGATTATCTTACATAGATGACTGAAATTTGATCCTCAAGAATTAACTTTCTTAACCATTATATATACCCATGGTGTGTGCAAACTGCAAGCTCTCGGTTCCCTTTGTAGGCAACTCGTTTAGAACTTGTAAACTAAAAAAATAAGTTAAAGTGCGGGTTTGATTTCCTTGAATGTTTTGTGGAGTACTTGTACATTTAAGGAGTCTTCATCTTTTTTTTTTTTTTTTTTTTTCTTTTTTTTTTTCTTTTGAATTTTTTGAGGTTTACAGTATTTAATTAAAAGAGATCAATTTCCATGCTTTTACTTCACAGTCCTCATCATTTTCTGTCCTTGGGGGAGAAGAAGAAAGCGCGGGAGGCATGTGTTTGTTTACTTTCCGCTGCTTTAGTCAATTCTCTATGGTATCTTTACATTCTATATACTTATATCTTTATGTGTACATATGGAATCAAGGAAGAGAATGAAGAACATTCTAGGTTGGGACATCTAGATAGGACAAACATTCTGTGCCTCATGGAAGTACTTTTTTTCACTCTGGGATACATCTCAAAAAGAGTCTGGGAGGGAATGTTTCCTGTTGAAGTTAGCGGGAAGGGACAAATTAAGATTCTAAACCTATAAAGCTTAGGTGGGTCAAATTGCATCTTATTAAACATCCCTACTGTATTTTCCCTCAGTACTTTATTTCTTATATGTGTGTTTGTGTGTATTAGGTTCCTTATAGAATCAAACCATCTTATTCTGTTGTATGTTAGCCTCAGTATTCTTTTTAACTTTTGTATTTGTTCACTGTTTAGCGTTTGAACAAATTAATCCTGATCGTGTTACTGGTTGATATGTTAGCCACTGAGACCATGGACATCTGAATCCTTCAGACTAGTATAGGAACATACTATATGACCAGTTAGGAGATGTATTTTCTCATGCTGATTCAATTACGTGACCCTCGGCTTTCTTTGATTTCTTCACTAGTGAATATTCTTTGTGGGTGTGGGTGTGGTATCTCTTGCAAGAGAGGATGCGATTGACTTGTTTTAACAGACGATTCCTTGCATCAACAGCGTCCGATTCTGTATGCCAAAGCTGTCATAGTCTTCCCTTGTTTAACCTCCCTTAACCACACTACAAATTGCTGGTAACATCGCGCTTTTATCCTCCACGCGGTGTGTATGTAATCACCAGCTGTTTCGTTGTTATCGCACAACAGTGTATGCTTTACCCCGTCACGAGGTTTTCTTACGCATAAGGGCACCCCTTGTTTTCACTGCTATTTGCCTGCACTGAATGTTAGCTATAACTCCCATATGATTACCTACTTTTCTCTGTATATCCTTTCCTAATGTTGTCTGTGCTGTCCGTTAACCATTGTATATATATTCACTTCTGCAACTTGTTGATATCCTTCCGAAACACTTGCGCTCCGAATTGGTTTCCTTTTTAATCTTCTGGTAAAAAAAGAAGAAAGAAATCTTGTTACAAATTTCATTAATCACCACCGTCATCGCGTTTGGACTTCTGTTCGAATCTTGTTACGTTCACATAATCTGCAGGCAAAAATCTAATAAATGACGACCTCAAATCTTCAAATCTCTCTTATCAATCACTATCTGCAGAAGGCCATGTGGTGCTTCATGTGCCACCTTCTGCATAAATGGCAATGGCATTGCTTGGCCGCCCAAGTCATTCCTTATTAAAACCTCCCTCACAAGGAAAAGATGTTATGTCAAGTTCCATACATAGGAGAGGGGCTATAGAGCTACCCACTTTGACATACATTCAAGTTTCAACAAAGTTCTAAAGCTCCCATGCATGTAGTTTAGACCGTTCTGCTTTTTAAGTGCTGCCGTGTTGCCCACCGTCTCTTTGTGTATGGAGGCCAAATGGAAACCTAATTAATAGTTTTCAACTTTTTTTTTTTTTTTTTTTTTTTTTTTGTGGTTTCAGAGAGGCTGTTAGTTATCTCCGGTTGTATATTCACTTGTGTTCGTATATCTATCTCATCGCTACAACCGATTGTAAGATAAATTTTACATGATGAGAGAGAGACATAAGCAGATATACATAATTGGTTATAAATCATATTTTAAATGTAGTTATAGCAAACACACAACTGGAAATAAGGATATGCAACTAGTTACAAAGCAGATCCCAAGTGATGAGATAGATAGACACAAGTGATTAAGAATCAATTACAATCTCCACTGTTTATGAGGAGATTTTATAGTGATTAGTTGCATGATGTGAGAGAGAAAAAGGGGAGAATATATTCTGCTCTGATTATGAATCAACTTTGATTTTGCTTAAACTTTACCCAATCACTAAGTCACCTCAAAAACACAATCAATGTTCCAAAATCAATTTCTCTTGGTTTAAGTCCCTTTTCACACCTGTCCAAAATAACATCTTTTTACTAGTAAAGTTACCACTTCAAAGGGGTAAACAGGAACGCAAAAGGGGAAAAAAGGCACTAGGGTTTGTTTATACATCACCTCTCTCACCTCAGGCTTTTAAGGACATCAATGATTTGTAACCTTACGAAACAAGTGTCCAAAACTCATGAAAAAAATCTACCCAAAACCACAAGCAAGCAAAGCATGATTCATCTGCATCAATGGAGGAGGAGAGGACTTTGCTTGTGGCCCTCAATAGTTGCTTTCTTTTGCCTAATTGCTGCTAAAGTAGGCCATACACATGATCAAAAACACCAAAGGAGCTTTTATTAGTTTCATAACCTGACCTACAGCTTGCTATTTTCCTTTCTAAAATGCTTATGTGACAGCCAATGCTCACAATTTGTTCACCATGGATTACTGCTTTTGTGGAAATTACCAAAATCTTAGGTTGTTTATATTGCAAAAAGCTTCTTTCACTTTTCTTTTCTTTTTCTTTTTTTCCATATTTTCCCACATTTCATAAATAATGGGCCTTACATTGCACCAAACCCTAGCTCAATTGGGAAATTTTCTTCAAGTTGGTGTAGCGACAACTGGCAAACCATTTTGGGGAGAATGAATGATATATGCACAAAAGGATGAACTCTTTTTATTTCCACCATTTGGGAATATGATATCTTTGCATGGGGGTTTAGAAATAGTATTGTGGAATTAAGCTAGTCTATTTCACATACTTTTATGTTTTTTTTTTATCAGTTAATGGCATTTAAAAAAGAAGATCTAAACTTTTGGCCTGTACCAATTTTACCGGAGCAATTTCGGGTTTTTCTTCGATAGTTCAAGTAATTAGACCTTCTAACAATCTTTACCGTTCAATTTCATAGAATTAATTTTTTCCGTTCATTTCCGGACTACTCTCAAACTATTGAAGAAAATTAGAGCATTTCCGTTCGCTTAGAGTGACCTATGCGCGAGTAGGTGGCTATTCACACGGACAAATCTATTTGGGAACTAAGATAAGGCAGGCGTTTGTTAACTTTTTTTCTTCTTAAAACTCTTACCTTAGATTGTATTATTGAGAAACACCAATTAACAATGTTGGTTTTTTTTTTATTGTTTTGTTTTTTTATAACTAAAATGATTCCTGAGATTGTCTTAACTCTCCACTTTGGTTGAAAATCGATAGAAGTAGTCCATGAGTTTGTTCACCGTAAATTATTTTGGTCTTTCTATGAAATATTTATCAGAATTCTTGTTACTATTAACTTAGAGGATCGAAGGAAGATTAAAGAAACCACTAAGGTTGCAGGAAGGTGATATTCTTAAAGATTCAAGATTGTTTGTACTTAAGAGTGTGATTTCCCTTGCTTTGTGCAGTACAACCTTGAATCCTTCTCGTTAACGTTTTGTAATGTTTCCTCCCTCCCTTCAAGACCTCCGACTTCTCTTTTTGCAGGTGAGTGGTTCCCTTTTTTAGGCTTCTTTAGTGAATCTTAGTTATAGCTAAATCTTCCTCTTTCTCCCGGCACAACTGCAACCTTTTCTTTTGGTGTAAGACAAAAGAACGCCATTGTTCTCGTGAAGACTGCATCGTGTGCTCTTCCTAGAGCACTCCTTGCTCTGGTCAGCTTCCACATGCGTTAATTCTGGTAATGCATCTCTTGGCTTTTATTCATTGTTCTCCTGCGTGAGTTAGGAAGTTCGCCTCTCTCTTCATTAAATGCGGGCTCTGTTGGGCTTTCACGTGAACTTAAGGCTTTGAGTCTAATTCCTTTTTAACTGACTTAGTTGGCTTGCTAAGGAAAAAGGGAAACTAGGTTTGTTCTCTCTCAAACTCACCTACGTGGACTTCAAAGATTGTGGGCTTGGATATTTGGGCTCCTAAGCAACCCAAAGTCTTCCATATCTTGACCCTGCGTAAGCCCAATAAAATTTCGTAAACATCCACACCATGATTCACTTGGCAAGGCATGGCACGTGGCTTGTGCATATTTTAGTGTGAATAGTAGTTAGCAAAATAGAGCTTGGCGTGATGAATATGCAAGGATTTGCATAGGCGTGGCATGATTATACAAAAATCTGGTCCGATTATCATTATTTTAATGGCATGGCATGATTGTGAATGTTTTCTCTTCTCAACTCCATGCCTTGTCATGTGTTTAGGCTTGATTCAGGGCTTTTACGACAATAGGGCCTTGAGACTTAATTGAGTTTGCATATGACATTTTTGGACCTCAACAATTGTCAATGATGATGTATTATGTGCATTGAGCATACGAGCTCGACGTAAGTATCTTCTATGCCAAGCGAAATTTTCAAGACCACACCTCTTGAAGTGTATATTTGTCAACTCAAGCTTCTTATGTACACGTGTTAAATCCTTAATATGCAGGAATTGTTTTTTTAAACACAGTTATCAAATCAATACATCATCTAAATTTTCTTTTTTTAAAGAGGTAGAAAGAGTTTATTTACCGATTTAAAGATATTTTCTTTTATGGTCGATTTTCCTTTTTAGTCTCCATGTATTTTGACGTAATATTATATTTTGAGTATTTTTATTGTACAAGTTGACCAAATTAAATGAAATATGGGGTTCAGAGTTAGGCTGTAACGTGTATGCGGTGCACCTAGAGTATTTACTTGTGTAAGATACGACTATGAACTTTTTTATACGTGTAAGTCGAATTAGTATGTAATCTTTTATGAGTTAGGGGTATGGTTGATCTACAAAGAGGTTATGATATTCCTATTCTATAGATGTAAGAAAAGTTTTTAGGTAATGTAACAAATCTCCAAGACAGAGTTTCTCTAGCTGGAAAAGGGTTGGAGACCCCCCCCCCCACCAGGCAGGCGGCCACGGGTCATAACGCACTCTTCGCACAACAAATCCATTTTGAAGTTGACTTATTCGCTCGGCCAATCGTCGGAATGTGTACGAGATGCCATAAGGGCCCAATATCCATTCTATTTATATTTATTCCAGAACAAGCAGTAGCCTTGCAAATCATCCGACGCGTAACAAAGATTCAACCATCAAAAGCATGGATCGACTCTATTTCCATACCTCTTTGCCCTACTCAATAAGAGCGAGGCATATTTTAATGTTGAATTTACGGATGACTTTATTTCCTCTAATTTTCTATAACATTGCATTTGTCAATTTCATCTCACATGTTTTATGTCCCTAGCTTAAGTTTAACGACCTTTATTATTTTGAATATGTCAATAAACCCTAATAACTTGTGTTTTCTTTCAATAATCTTTAGTGAAGGTATATAATTTAGTTCAGTTAGCTGACCAGATTTTGACATTTGGTTACAGAAGTAATCAATTTTATTATCATTTCTGCAACAAAAAGTCAAAAATTGATTATTCCAACTAATTGACCTATAATCTAATCCCAAAATTTGAGTTTTTCTTAATAAAATACCTCACAATTTTGTTTGTTTGTTTTTTTTTTTTTTTGTTTTCTTTCAAGACCTCTTTACATAACCACACATCGGTGCCCACAGATTGATTCATGTCAAAAAGAGTTCACACCGCAGGAGTGTCATTACTCAAAAGTTACTACTCAGAGGCACTGGATTCACCCAGATCCTTAAAAATCCGTTGGATTTTAAAGAGGTGATCTGGTAAATTGCTTCTGCCAAGCTCAAAGTACGAATAGCAGCAGCAAAGTACACAGAGGAGGAGGAGGAGGAAATTTTTTTAATTATGACGGATACACAAGTGGTATATTACGAGTTTAAATAGAAATGGTGGAAAATTTTATTTTTTAAGTTATTAACTTTTTAGCACACATACGCCATAATTTATATAATGACACATAATATACAATTCCGTATATAAATCACATTGAAAAATCTCTCGAGAAGAAGGATTGGAGGAATCAGACTGTAATAAAAAAAACTATCTAAGCACATATACGAAAGAGAAGGTCGAATATAATGGCATTATTTATTTTACCACCGATATCGGGAGAGGAAAATCTGACACAGTTTTCATTCGTATCTGCTGAAAATAATTAATAATTATCAAAGATTAAATTTAATAGTTGAAACGAAATCTGACCCTCTTCAATTCACCAACGCTATTTAACACTCACCTCCTCATCCTCAGTCCTCACTTCTCACTCCTCACTCCTCCCTCCTCCATAGTTCTTATGAAAGCCAAGCCAGGAAGCAATTGCTAGCTTCCGAGCCAAGCCAACTTATAGATCGGAAAATACAAATAATAGCAACAAATAATAAAGGCCTGAAAATATAAGAGTGAGAAAACGTCATGGAGGAGGCACCACTCTAGAGTCTCTTTTTCTCTCTCTCTAACCCTGAAATAGAGGAAGCAGAGATGCCCATTTAAGTTTAATGTCTACCCACCTCTTCTTCTGAGCTTCCTCTCTCTCTCTCTCTCTCTCTCTCTCTCTCTCCCTCTCTCTCTCTCTCTCCTCTCTGTTTTCTGCAGCGTCTGTTTGATAGATCTATCAGCGACCCTTTCTCTGTTTTTACTATTAATTGTAACATTGTGTTAATTTGTTGCATTTGAGCTGTAACTATGAGTAAGGAAGAGTTCATGAAGATCCAGGTACACTCTCTCACTCCCCTCTTCTTAATTCTTTGCTTCATTTGAACTCAAATGTTCTTAACTTTATAAAACTTTTTAAATTTTTTTGACCGTTGTGAATATTTCTTTTTCACTCTGCTGTATTCTTTGGGTTATCTGTACATGCAGAAATGTGTTCTCAAAGTGAACATCCACTGTGATGGATGTAAGCACAAAGTGAAGAAAATCCTGCAGAAAATCGATGGTATCCTCCATTTCACCCCCCCCCCCCCCAAATATTTAATTTAATTGTGCTTAATCACATTTACCCTTTGGTTAATTTTGAACAGGGGTTTTCACCACCGACATAGATTCAGAGCAGGGAAAGGTGACGGTCTCCGGAAATGTAGACCCTGCTATTCTGATTAAGAAGCTTGCGAAATCCGGCAAACATGCAGAGCTTTGGGGCGCTCCAAAGGCGAACAATAACAACAACCAGAGCAAACAAAATGACAATGGCAAAGGCGGAAACAACAACAGCGGCAAAGGCGGGCAGAAGGGTGGCGCTGGCGCTGGCGCTGGCGGTAACAGTCAGCCAAAGGGCGGCCAGCAACCCCAGCAGCAACAGCAGAACCAGCAGCTTCAGCAGCAGCAGCAGCTGCAGCAACTCCAGCAACTCCAGCAGCTCCAGCAAATTAAGGGGTTACAAGATCTGAAGCTGGCCCAATTGAAAGGCATGCCAATGCCCCCTAATTTCAAGGACCAGAACCCGAACCCGAACCCGAATCAGAAGGCGGTGAAATTCAACGTGCGGGAGGAAGAGGATTTGAGTGACGATGACCTCGATGACCTCGATGATGATGATGAATATGACGAGGATGACGATGAGTTTGATTATGACATGAATGAACCCCTTCATCCTCTCACTAAGGGGAAGCCTGTGATGATGGGCAATGGCGGCCAGGGGATGCCGCCGAACATGATGATGATGATGAAGGGGAACCATCCGCAGATGATGAATGCCGCAGCCCAAAAGGGTGGTGGTGGGAATGTTGGTGGTCAGAATGGCGGTGGTGCTGCGGGTAATGGGAAAAAGGGCGGCAGCGGTGGGGTTGTGCCTGCTCAGGTGAATATGGGTGGTGGGAACAATGAGGGTAATAATGGAAATGGAGGAAAGAAGGGTGGCGGCGGTGGAAACCAAAACCACAATCAAGGAGGCGGGGGTGGAAAGAATGGAGGCAAAAGTGGAGGCTTTCCGTCGGATGGCAAAAATGTTGGTGGGGGAAATGCCAAGAATGGAAATAGTGGTCAAGCGGGTCCTAATGGGAGCATGGACAATGGCAATGGGGGTAAAAAGGGTGGTGGAGGAGGCGGCGGCGGCGGAGGAATGAGTGAAGTTCAAGCTTTGAACAATGCTTTCCAGAACATGGGTGGCCGTCCTCAGGGCATGCCTGTAGGTAATGTGGGACAGATGGGCAACATGAACATGGCAATGGGTCCAATGGGTAGCATGCCTATGGGCCAAATGGGCCAAATGGGCAACATTCCAGCTGTCCAAGGCCTGCCGGCTGGCGCCATGAATGGCGGTGGTGGCGGAGGCGCCGGTGGAGGTGGATACTTCCAAGGAGCTGGGCCTGAGGCCATGCCTGGTAACCCGTACCACCAACAACAATACTTGCAGGCTGTGATGAACCAGCAAAGGGCCATGGGCAATGAGAGGTTCCAACCAATGATGTATGCTAGGCCTCCACCTGCTGTTAACTACATGCCACCCGGCCCACCGCCGCCATACGCATACGCTCCTCCTCCAGCAGGTGAACCATACTCTCACTTCTTCAGTGATGAGAACGCCTCAAGTTGCAATGTGATGTGAAAACGGAAAAATTGACTGGAAAAATGGTCCTGCTGCTGCTGATTTGGGTTAATTTGCTGAGTTTGTGGTGGTTCTGGTGGTGGTGATTTCAGTTAATAGTTCCAATGACTAGAAATCCGATGCCATATTATACATGGAAATGTTTTTTAAGCTTTAATTTCTCTCTTTTTTTCCCATCTATGATCATCTTACCTTTTAATCCTAAGTTAATTAGGGTTTAATTATTAATAGAGAGTATTTATAGATAATATTTTTAAAGTAATTAGGGGAGCAGATGGGGATGTAAGTGGAAGGAGGTGGAGATAGTGCTCTCTGCTCTCTCTATTTTTTATGAGGATGTTTATATATGTTTATATAAGTTGCAAAAACAAAAATAAGATGAAAAGAATGGGAAGCCCATCTCTCTGCCCATTTTCTCTCAATAATTTCCAAGTCCGAAATCCTCTCTTTTCTTTTCTTTATTTATCAGAATTTTTTTTAGTTCAAACAATATTTTACGTTAAAATACACTAATCATCGAAACGCAATAGGTTGAAGAGGAGTAAAAGAACAGTGAATATGGCAAGTGCAATGTGCATTGTTGCTCATTATCCATTTACAAAATTTGCCTGCCCTCCCTGTTTCCTCCAACGTGATTGACATCATGGATGTTTGGGTGGTGGGTCCACCTAAATGAGTAGGGCTAGTGGAAATCTGGACCCACAATCCTCAGCAGTGTTTTTGGTGATGGTGTTTCATGTATGCCCCCCTTGCTTACAGAGAAAAAGAAATTATTGATTCTCTCTACACCCTTTCAAAGTCTGTGCTGTTAGAAAAAATACATGTAATTAGAATATAATAAATAAAACTTTAGTATTAATTAACAATATAGATTGTTTTTTATTTTATTTTGTTCTTTGGGACCCATAAGTAACAATTTTTCCTCACATATGCCATATAATTTGACATATGTGGGCAAGTTTTCCTTCTACATACATATCAATTCACGTCTACACATTAAAAAAATAGCTGTTGCGGGTAAGAAGTTAAGCAGTGCTCTTTCCTTTACTTTCTGCGGTGAAGTTTTCATTTCATGCGTCTCTTTATGCATTCTTTTTATTTTTGTTCATTAAGTCTCCCTCCTCTAATAGAAAAGGGGTGATTTATGTACTCTCTTTGACCTTCTACACCTCTCTACTTTAATTATGATCCTTGATTTGCTTTGAATTCATGATAACTTTCAACCACAGCATGGTATTTTACCAATATCACCGATATTATTCCAACTTAACCATTTATTGTTGGTGTTGAGTTTCACTACAAAGGGTCTATGTGATATAAGAGATGAAAACTTTTATGTATTAATTATATATTAGTTTGTCATACACTTGATGTTAATCTTATTTTCCAACAATTCATTCCAACAGTTGGAGGATAAAATGATTGTGAAAAAAAAAAAGAAGAGGATAATAAAACACTTTTTTTACTCTTTCTAAATATTTTTGTTTAATCTTGTTTGTTATGTTAATTTGATTTGTTTAATTTTTTGGTTTTGAACAAACGATATTATCTATACTAAGAGGGAGTAAGTGAGCTTAGCCTTACAATGGACTAGCAATAATATGGTTCAAACTCGCATTTGGCGAAAATCAAACATAAGACCTCTCACTCACAAGTAAAAATAAATATTACTAGACCGTAGTACTAAGTAGCCACAAATAAATAAAGATTTGTTAAGAGGAAAAAGTATTGTGAAAATCAACTAAAAAAGTAGAATAAAATGGAGGTGATTTTGAATTTTGTGTAGATTTGTTAAGATCCTTTCAAAAATGAGACTGCTGTCATCTTACGTTTTTAGCATAATATTTAATAATATTGATATAAAAAATAACATTAATCTGTGAAGTAGTAAAAAGTTCTATTTTAGAAGTGTCTCTTTAGTATTTCTCTTTCGCATACATTGGGCAAACGAGAAGATGAAGAAACAAAGAACAATGGGGAGCATTATATTATGCAAGGAAAATGTCTATATTGAACGCACTGCGACATACCATTGACAAAGAAGGTGTTGACAAAGACAAGCTAACAACTTTGTATTTTAGAAAATCTAAAGGCGTTGACACATTGGACAGAAATTCAGGTCTGATGAGTGAGTGAGTGACACACTGAAAGAAAGAAGGAAAGAAAGAGCATTAAAAAAATTTACAGCGGAGAAGTAGATGAAGGAGAGTGGACCCCACAACACAAACTTGATTTGGATTCGCCGCATGATGATGATAATGGAGGAGCTGCTGCTGCTGCTGCAGCATTGCTGGTATACTGTTCCGTCGAGTTCCATCGGTCCACTGTCTAATCAGACAGCGATTGATAGGAAGCTCCGTTGAACCTTCCCAAAAGTACTTCTCTGTTCCCCTCTGCTTACCATCCCACTCTGTATAATTTAATAAAACTTTGATTAACGAGAAGCACAAGTTTAATTACTAACTAATTGGGTCAAGCTTTGGGTTACTAATTTACTAATTTAGCAGCATAATCAGTAGGCTAAAGTGTCTAGTACTCGGATTTTTTTAAAATTTAATTGGCTGCAAGCAATGACTTTTGTTTGATAATTTGTTTTAATGGCTTATGAAGGTAAGGGATTTTAATTGAGATTCTACCAAATATGGACTTAAAAAATAAACATGTAAGACTATTATTTTATATGTCAGGAATTGTTTATGTATTTAACTTTGGAATCAAATTATTAACCTAATTGGTAAGTGGTAGATTCCTTTAGTAGATAAAGCATTCATTTTAACTAACTCGTTTCAAGTTTAAACTTTTTATTTAGTGTAGATTAGAAGTATAATATTGCTTGTTCCAACCGTAGTTTGTCTTTTGAGTTACATGAGAATGTATGATAGATTGATAGTAGACTGTCAATCAAAATTGTACATTACCAAATTACATCAATAATATATATATATATATATAATTAACTAATACTGTTTACACGTATTAGACTATTCATGACACATCCCTATTCAAAAATTGAAGCGTGCTAGCCGTTACGTGTCACATCCCAGCCTAGGCCCTCATCATATCCCGGACCAGGATGTGACAATTCATATCGTTGATACTCTCTAATAGAAGTATAAATTACAAATTGCATGAGAAACTCATAATTGTATGTTTAAATAGCATTACTCTATTAAAAAACAATATGATGCGATATATTATTAAACTGCCAATCGAGACTGTACATTCACGTATAATTGCTCAATCAAGAGATAACCCTTTTTGTTTGACACTAGATGATTTATTTCTTTGGGTGGTAAATATTTTATGGGCATGCTAAGAACATCCTCACGCAGATTTTCTTATTTATTTTTTTCAATCTTCTTTTTTATTCTGCAGTGTGTCTTAATGACCTACCTAATCTAATTTTTAGTTCACACTTTAAGATTAACTCTGTAAAAAAAAAAAGATTCAACCAAAATAGAAATTATTTAACTGTTCTATTAATGTAGTCAAAATTTCAATGTTAAATGAGAAACACAGTTCTTCTCTTTATTGAATAACTGTTAGATGGCTAAACAATTCCAAACTTAGTTAATTTTTTGTCGAGATAATTATTAAAGGGTGTCCTAAAAAAAAGTTCGTATCTTCATATGAAATTGCAAAATAAAATATAGAGAATGCTTGTCTACTCCATAACCTTTAGGCTTATTAATTGATTTGCTCCCTAAAACTATCATTTAGTCTTATATTTTACTTCTTGAAATTGGTTTTGTCTCACTTTGCCCCTTGAAAACTACCATTTTCGTCTCCTTAGTTTCGGTTCACCTATTTTTGTCTATTTGTCAAATAGAAATTAAGTTAAAGGGTAGTAAGGATATTTTACTTTTGACATGGCAGTTCGTCGTAAACTTAGAATAAATTTCTACATATGTCAATTATAGGGTTTGAATTAGAATTGTAAAAAATGGAACTAGATTGCTTTAGCAGACAGCTTGGAGGCAAAGAATTGTGTTAAAAATATAATGTTCATACTTTTCTTCAATTTAACATTTACTTGATTGGACAAAAACAAAGTGACCAATGAGACAAAAATGATAATTTCAAAAAACAAAGTGAGACAAAATCGGTTTTGAAAAGTGTAAGTGAAACTGAATGATAATTTCAAAAGGCAAACCAATTAGCTATTTGGAACTTTGACATCTCCAAAGTCGTAAGTGTTTGCTTGCAAGATCAGCCAACCATTTGTGTATCAGGCTCTTCGGTTGCACGGGTAACGAGAGACCTAAGCCAAAAATTGAATGCTCGTAGCTCCAGATCCAATATTTCTCAGTCTGATTGGTTAACAAGACTCATATATCCTCCTCTTGGTTTGGACCAATCCAATCCTCAACATGAATGGTCGGGACCCTCTCTCGAAACATCAGAACTAGGGTTCCCAATTGTCAATCATGCAAACTGACACGTGGCAGGAGAATGAGGACGTCTTTGACCGGTAGCTGGGTAATCATGCATATACACTCAAATTTCACATGGGATGTTGTATGGCTGCATGCCTGTATGGCAGTATGGGGATGAGGGTTTGGTTTCAGTTTTAGTCGGTTTTCTTTGGATTTATTTGCAAAATTATGCAATATGCATGTAATGCCATGCCAAACGGCACACTCACTCACACAAACCTAACAGCTCACTGCAACAATTTCACTTCTCTGTTTTTGCTTCATCAAAATCGTGTTTCTTGTTTCGGCTTATTATATTTTCTACTTTTGCAGACTACTATCGTTTCTTTCTTAGATATTTCACATTATACATCTGTATATATTATGTTATCAAACTGTTCGGATGTAATCACAAGAAAGAAAGCATCTTTGTATACATCACGTTACACATGCATAAAAAGCATATATGTTTTGTTTGTGTGAGTAACAAGAGTTAAACCCTTAGCGATATACTATTTGAAGGAAAGGGATCCTTCCCTTCCTCTTAATTCACCAAGTTCGGGGATCCGAGTCATTGAAATTTGATCAAACTGCTAAAATTATTATAACTTTTAAAGTGGGCCCCTGTTTGTAGACGTTAGCTCAAATTTCAATGGTCTGGGTCCCCGAACTTGGTGGATTAGGAGGAACGGATTCAGAGAGAATCCCTTTCCCTATTTGAAAAGCTATAATGAAACGATAAAAAATCTGTAACGCAATTGATTGAAGATAAAGACATCTAATAGAACAATCCACGACTTACAAACTCTTAATAATGCTAATTAAAATTAAGATTGAGAGGATGGATTGACAAACCAAGGTTAACAGTAGGGTTGAGAAGGAGAGGCTAACCATGAAGATGATCCACAAAGAAAAGAAAGCGGTAATCGTGATTGAAGAAGACAGAAGCTGGATCCTTTTTCTATTATTTTGTTCACTTTTCTTCTTTTTTTGGGGCCCTTAATTTTGACTGAGGAATTGAATTGATAATGATACATGAACTTTCACATGGGTCCTGAATCCTCATCTTATTTTATATATTAATTGGAACTATATATTCTTCTTCAAATCCTAAAACCATGTAACATTCGATGTCCATTAAATAAGGTAGGATACAAGACTCTGAAAACCGTGACAAACTTGCCCATTAGGGAAGCAAAAAAAATTGGTTCTTTCTGTCAGCATATTGCTCATATTCTTTACTTCTGTCTTCTGCTAATTATTCATGGATGAACACTAACTTTCAAGGATGGATTTAATCAGTCTCATGATCCCGCAAACTTTCAATCCAAATCAACCAAAGTTTATTATTTATTTTTTCAATGGAAATTTTTATAATTTATACGGTCAGATGTCTAGATAATGATTTATCTAAATTATTATACAATTATTTGGAATTTTCTCATTATTACCCTAAATAACAAGTATTTTTTTGGTACTAAATGAGAACTATTAAACAATGTCACCTAACAGTGAAAATGTTCATGAAAATTGCATCTATGATAAGATAAGTGAAAAAAAAAAAAACAAATGAATGGACATAACAACACTCGTAATCAAACAAGACCAAACCAGCCCGAAGAGACGACAAGAGAGAAGCAACATAGTGTTTGATAGACTGACTACATAATGTAATTAGAACTCCCTTCCAAATTTACTGCTATGTAACCAAACAGGGATTAGTCAATGTACATATATAACTTGTATTTTTGTCTACTTCAAAACGTTTACATTTTCTAGGGACTAGGTAGATAAGAAAATAAAGGAGCACCATTCCATGTCTATCCCCCAATGAATAAAAATCAACCATTTACTCGAGAGCATCGTTTGATGAAATAGTGAAATTTCGACGAGATATAGAGTTAAAAGGTCAAAGAGTGTTAGAAAACCCTAAACCTAGAAGCGCATCGACAACAAATGTGTCTTTGCTGGAAACCATTACCGCCGGTCAGGGTGGTGAGGATTTTTTTTTTTTTCCTTCTATTTTGAAAGTATTGCAACACAAAGAAATGAACAAAACATTTAATTAAAAATAGTAAAGTAAAATGATATTTAATTAAGAGACTCTTTATCAACTCTCGATTAGTTATTTAAACGCCTAAAAACAATAAATAGTTGCTTCAAGAGACGGCTTCGACATGGAGCTGGGGGATTCCTCTAGCTAAATTTATTAAAAACTAGAGAAAATATGGTTAGAATGTTAAACATTTAATAACATTACATGTCACTCACTTTTTTCACTCTGTTGTGTTGAAAACAAGATATTTAGAATAAGTTAAGGTAATTAGTATTGTTGGAAATGATATGTCAAACTGACTAATGAAAATAATTTTTAAGGCAATCACTAGCTACTAAATTAACAAAATCTGACTGATGATGTTGTAATTGAGTTTGAACAGAAATCATCATGAATAATCTTAAAAACATCAGGGTGTTTAAGTAATTAACAAATTAAGGATCTGCCCAATGCATCCAAATAGTGATGGATGGATGTCAGGGATGGGGTTAGGCCACTTTGTTTCTTTGTTTCTTTGTTTCGTCAAATCGCCCTAAAGTGCATCACAGACCGGGCCCCGTAAATTGTCTCCAAAATCAACAAATACCTCTCCTTTTAAATTACGAAAGCACAACTTAAGGGAGACAACAAACGCCGTTACATACTTCAATTATTGCGTGCTTGACTCATGCAAACAATTCGTACGCACCCGTGCATAAAAAAACCACGTACTTCAATTTTTATTAGACTACGTCCATGAGGTTTGTTATTCAAGTAATTCAAGATATTTGTTAACAGTGACAATTTGACATTAAACTGAGTGAAAATTATTTTTCTTTATGTCATATTGCATCGACATACGCTTTCAGTATGGTTGTCGTGGAGCAAAGCCTTCCATAATATGCCTCTAGATTCTAGAGAGAATCTCTTACGTATTCAATGTACAAGTTCAAAATTATATTTTTATATTAAAAAATTAATTTTGATACTATTTATTTTATTCTTTATTTTATTTTTATCATTAAAACTTAAAATTTCCAAACATTTTTCATTAGTTTCTTAGTTTCTTTGCTTGTAAACGGTAGAAACTAAGAGAAGATAGAGAAAAAGGATCAAGAAGATTATAACACTCCATTGTGATTGGCTGGTGGCACTGTCATCTGGTGTCATGTTTTTGAGAGATTCTTTCCTCTGGGAGGACCACGGCAGGATCATGCATGCTTTAAAATGTTGTGCAAGATTGGGAGCTAACTTGAACTAGCTATCAGAAATTAGAAGTTTTGGTAATTTATTATTTGAAACATCTATTTACAAAATTATGATAAAACATAGAATTATACGATATTAAATCATCAGAGTAAAACAATATAGGCTGCAAAGTTAACTCTCAAACCCAATGGCGAATGGTCATACACTTTTTAGGAGCCCGATGAATGTCCCTGCATTTCAAATTTTATTGAAACATAAAAAAAAATATAAAAGTTACACCTAATTAAGAGAAAACAAAAACTTCATTCTAACATTTAATTTAACAAAATCTATCGTTTGACCAAACAAAAAAAAAAAAAAAAAAAAAGAGAGAGAACAAAAACTTGATTCTATTCATAAACGATCTTTTATATCTAAGCAAATAAAACAATTCCGAATAATTTCAATGTCTAAATTTATTTTCTTGGCATATATGGGATCATTTAAAAGGCAAATTGAAGCAAGTTTTATGGAAAATTAAATATTTATTTAGGGTCAAATGCTATTGATCGAGGCGGCGTTGAAATTCAATATGCCTAACCTGTAAAAGTGTGCTAGTCTTCATTGTTGTAAGTAGGCCTGGTGGGGGGTTGTGGTGGTGCCACCATATCCTTCCACTTCCTATGGTGTGAGAAGGTTCATTTGGAGTGGTCCACTTTATATCCCTGTCCAATTTCCTCTCTCATCCCACGGGTACAACACCATCAACTACCACCAAGCACGCTCATACGTATCAAACATTAAATCGAAGATTCAGTTGTCATATCTTGGTTCGAGCCCTTACCACATCCTGAGTTCGACTCCATCATAGCATGATATTGTCCGTTTTGGGCCCCGACCACGCCCTCACGATTTTGTTTCTGATAACTCACAAGCAACTTCTTAGTGGGTCACCCATCCTAGGATTGCTCCAACCCAATCTCATTTAACTTCGGAGTTTCAATGAAATTCGAAGCCAGTAAGCTCCCAAAAGGCCTCGTGCTAGGTAGAGATGGGAATATACATATAAGGCTTACAAGACGTGTGAAATGGGGTCGTTCCCGCTCACTGCACACTCTCATGTTTAGGCACTTTTGGTTTAAATTTATTCACATATTCCACACCACCATATTTTATGGCTTCGTCACCTTCTAGGTGTCGGCCAACACATCTCATTTCGGAGTCCTAGTGGACAATCCAGGTCGGGATGTGGAATATGTGAATAAATTTAAACCTAAAAGTGCCTAAACACGAGAGTGCGTTGTGAACGGGAATGACCCCATTTCACACGTGACGTCAAAGCATAAGTAAAGTATAGTAGAGTGGATTGAAAATCATACCGTCGAAGGTAATCTTCAATACGAAAACTTGCCACGAATCCTCGTCGATACAAAAACTCTGTTACTAGAACCTGGAGGGATAAAAACAAGAGTGAGTGCACCTAAATATAAAGCTTTAATAAATACCTTTTAAACAATATAACCCCTCGCTGTAATACTTGTATAGGTTCCAGGAAATTATACTACATATAAGTATGAAATCAAATGTAAATCAATAGTAAATCCAAGAACATTCCCAATCACTACATATCGGCAACAACAATATAAATCAAGTGCTCATTAATCTATGGTAATTGGAGTTGCCTAATGTAACATGTACGACTCATAAATCAATCAATGATAACACCTGAGTCGGAGTTACCTAATGCAACTTATACGACTCATAAATCAATCCATGATAACACCTAAGTCGTAGTTGCCTAATGCAACCTGTACAACTCATAAGCAACCTGTAAGACGGTGTCGGCCAGCACATCTCAATTCGGAGTCCTAGTGGACAATCTGGGTCATGTAACCCAGATGGAATAAATTAATGTAAAATGATATGTCAACCGGAGTCACCTAATGTGACCTGTACGGTTGACCCTCATCCATCAATAGTATTGTGTTAGCCGGAGTCACCTAACGTGACCTGTACAACTGACCCTCATCCATCAATTGTACCATGTTAGCCGGAGTCACTTAACGTGACCTGTACGGTTGACCCTCATCACAACTATACTCACTGCAATTTCTATCATCAATAAGTACTCACCTGAAGCTTACCTAGGTGTCTGCAGTATCATGCAACATTATGCATATCTATACTAATGCATATACTAAAATGTAATGTAATTGACTTGGCATATACTTGGATTTCCACCGCTTTGAACATGATTCTTATATACATAGATACTACTATTTTTTGGGAAATTATACGGGTTTTACGGTGAGGGGTTATTATATTTGGAAAGTGAAATGTGTTTTCAAAACTTTGTTTTTGCCCACTCACGTTTTCTGTTTTGCGCCTCTCCAGGTTGTAATGGCTGAACGATCGTATCGACGAGGATTCTTGGCAAATCTCAATATAAGTGACTACCTCTGAGGGTATGATCCTTACCCACACTACTATACTTTACTTATGCTTTGACGACGCGTGTGAAGTGGGTGCATACTCGCTCACCAGCGTGCTCTGATATTTAGGCACTCTTAAGTTTAAATGTATTCACATTTTCCACATCATTACACTTTTAAAACTGTCACATCCCCGCCCCCACCCCTACCACATCCTTGGCTCGAGTTCGCCATAGCACGATATTGTCCGCTTTGGGCCTCGACCACGCCCTCACGGTTTTGTTTATGGGAACTCACTAGCAACTTCCCAATGGGTCACCCATCTTGGGATTGCTCCAGCCCAATCTTGCTTAACTTCGGAGTTCCAATAGAACCCGAAGCCAATGAGCACCCAAAAAGCCTCGTGCTAGGTAGAGATGGGAATATACATATAAGGCTTACAAGATCCACTCCCCTGGGCAATGTGGGATGTTACAATTCAGCACATTCCCGGCCAGGGATTGGCTCTGATACCAAATTGTTACATCCCGACCTGGGCCCCCGCCACATCCCAAGCTCGACTCCACCATAGCACAATATTGTCTGTTTTGGGCCTCGACCACGTCCTCACGGTTTTATTTCTGGGAACTCACGAGCAACTTCCCAGTGGGTCACCCATTCTGGAATTGCTCCAGCCCAATCTCGCTTAACTTCGGAGTTCCAATGGAACCCGAAACTAGTGAGCTTCCAAAAAGCGTTTGCTAGGTAGAGATGGGAATATATATATATATATATATATATATACACACACACACACACACACACACACACATATAAGGCTTACAAGATTCACTCCTCTAGACGATGTGAGATGTTACACAGTAGTATCCAAAATTGGTCATATAAACTCACAAGCATTTGTCTGGCAGTTCATCACATCAATATTATTTGATGTACTATGCATACAATAAGTTTTAATATTATTGTTCTCTAAGCAACTGCTCAATTTATTGTCTTCAAAGTTCCAAGTCAGAGTGTGTGCATGACATGATATGCCAAGAATTCATAGATTCTTCGTAAAAATACAGACACTACACTTCCTACTAGAACATCAACAATACACAGATTCTTAAAAGGAAATGCGTATAAAATATGTATAAAATACGTATTTATACATCAGTATATACTTTTACCAACATAGCTAACAATTCGGCGAAATATTTATTATGCCCATTTTATATCATACGCGCATTTACAATTCGTGCATAAATTTGAGCGTGGCCAGTTTGTTCATTTTTTTTACAAGAGGTATTGTGTAAAGGTGAAATTGAACACTTTAGATGTTGGAATAAATACTCTATTAACTATTTTATGACACATTTACATGATAGTAATCAAAATCAAAATACGGATGTGAATTCCAATTACAAGATACTAAATAATTATCAAATATGAGAGAATAAAAAAGATGATGGGACTCACATGAATTTTGGAATCGAACTACAAAATTTGAAGGTATTTGATTCCTTAGATGTAGGTGGGAATTGAATTCCAGATTGTTCGGGAATCGGAATGAATTTTTTCTCCCCATTCTATCCTAACTTATTTCTAAAATTTCAAGATTGCCTTCGCATTAACTGAACTCCACCCACCACTGCCCAGTTTAATATGAAATTTACCATAATATTAGCAATAATTAAAATAAAATAAAATAATTAAATTTCAGTGTGTTTACTATTTGGTGAATAGAGACATTTTAATATTTTTATTCTATTAATTAGTATATAAAATTTAACAAAAAATAGTATATAAAGTAATTTTTTTTCAACTAATCACATTTTAATAAGAGAAATTAAATTCTCATCCTTGATTTTACTACTCCATTGACTAAAACCTTATTCCTTTTTAATTTTGTATCAAGGTCCTTAGGTATTAATAATATCATTAATTATTTCAATAATAAAATATTTTTTTATTTCTAAATATATTCATTAAAAATGTTACAATTAGTATATTTATATTTATTGTGACATCCCGTCCCGGAATTATCAAAAACGTACGTATGAAATTACGATTTTGCCCCTAGTATGTTTTTCGTCACGTTGTGGGGTTATTTTGTGTGTGGTGGCAAGTGGAGGGCCACACACACACACTGACTCACTCTCCCTCTCCCTCTATCCCTGTCCCGTGTCTCTCTCTCTCCCTTCTTTCTTCTTCTTCCTTCTGTGAGTGTACGGACACACACCAAGGACCTTCAAACCATCACAGATCGAAGGAACCAACTACACCATTCGACTCGTGAGGTCGAGGCGAGCTCAGCCATACCATTTTCAGGTGAGGAATCCTTGGTTTTCACGTCGATTCATCAATGGCCGATTTGGGTACTGTTCATGCAAAGTTTGTACATTAAGTTTTTGGGTTTTCTGAGCTCGTGGTTGTGTTTGTGAGGTTCCCAGGAGCGTCGGAGTAGCTCGTTGGACGATTTTGGACGTCGGGAAGGCCTGGTTCGAGGTTGGCCGAGCTTGGAGTTTTTGGACAGGTATAATCTCTTAGTTTTAGCCCTTAAAACTTGTGTAACGTGATTCTACTAGTTTAGGGCTTTCTTTTGGTCCAAGAATCATAGAAAATGGTTAAGAAACGAAGGAGAATAGTGAGTTTAAAGTTTTCCCCAGTTTCCGGCGACCGGAGTCCGGCGAGGGTAGGCCGGAGAAGAAAGGGGAATATTCCGTTAGGTTTAACGGAATATTCCTAACGGCAGTGACGGCATCCGGTTAGATTTGACGGAATATTCCGTCAGTTTAACGGAATATTCCTGACGGCGTCTGTTGACACCGTCAGTGTGCCTGGCACGTGGCCGCGCGTGGGGGGCGCGTAGGTCCGTGCCTGTGCTGGCGCGTGGGGGCGCGTGCGGGGTCCAAAAATTATTTTAAAAATATGGTTGTGATCCTGAGGTTGTGTAGAGCACGTTGGTATATTCATTTGTCCATTTTGAGCAATGTATGAGAAGTTATTACGAGAAACGGGTTATGTGCTTTAAAGTTAACGTTTTTATAGTTGTTTCGCATCTAGGTGACACGTACCCAGAGGACGAGCGTGCACACGCGAGACAGGGGGGCTACGACCCTTCTACATACCAGTGAGTGGGCTTTTGTTTTCCGTATATACCTATATACATTTATATTCCCAGAAATTGATTAAAAAGGGTTATTTACATTATGCCATGCACTTTATTATTATCGTTTATGCATCATTGCATGCATTATTAGTGGCATACATATACATATGCATATGTCATATATATTTATATGTGGGTGCTGTGGAGGCATAGGTAAGTGCCAGGTAAGCGTTAATTAACGATTGCATTAAATAGTGGTTAGAGATGCTTAGAGAGCTCATAACCTGCACCCCCGGTGTTAGTGCTTCCGCCCAGAGTAGGGCACAGTCCTTCACGTGTTGTTCACCTCCCGCACCATACGCTCAGCTTGGATCCAAGCTAGGTGCATAGGCCTGTCGTACAGACCACAGTAGGTGGTTCCGACTCGTAGGTGACCCGCGATTATTCGCACAGCCTTCACGTGATCGTAGCACTAGAGCGTATATACTTGTTACACCCAGGCCTGTCGTACAGACCCCTTTAGGTGGTTCCGACTCGTGGGCAGGTTTAGATATTGAGTTGAGATTTGAGCTCTATATGCAGCCGTACAGGTCACGTTAGGTGACTCCGGCTGCCAGAGGATTATGTGATTGATATGACTCATACCTGAGCACTTGCATATCATTATGAGATTTCGACATGGCATATCTTGAGCATGATTGACATATCTTGAGCATGATTGGCATATCCTTGAGCATGTTGTGCATGTTTATACATACGTACATATGTTTATTTTCTGGGAAGTATACAGGTTTTACGGCGAGGGGTTAGATTGTATTTTGCTAAATGGTTTTCAAAGAGCTTTGTTTTTACCCACTCACGCTTTTGTTTTGCGCCCCTCCAGGTTCTAGTTGCTTAGCTGTTGCGGTGGTTTCCCTTGAGAGCTTTTCGGCGTTCTGACAGACACTCCACATTGTAGGGTCGCCTTCGGGCGTACTACTGTTGTCGTTTTATTTGGACTGCTATAGACCTGCTCTGAATTTGTATCGCACTAACTAGCACTTATTCTAGTACTTGTATGCTAGTTTTTAATTATTCGTACTTTTATATTACTACTTACTAGCTTCCGCACGTGCACATGGCTACGTCACCTTTGTGTGACGGCCAGCACGCTCCGATCTCGGTCGGGGTGTGTCATTTATGGCTAAATTTTTTTATCATATATTTTTATTTTTAGTTTGTACCCCATTTTTAATTTGCAACCCTTTTTTAATTTGTACAAAATTTTTTTTCAGTTTTAATTTGTACCCATATATTAATTTCTTTGTGTGCCCATATTTTTTTATTTATTTGTACCCATTTTTAATTTTACTAAATGTACCCATGCTAATTATAATTATTTATTTTATGTTTTAAAATATATCAGTAGTTATTTTTTAAAATATGTTAATAATTATATGGATACATTATTTTCTTGCTATAATTTTTTGAAGAACAATATTACTCTAATATTTATTTTTAAGTATTTATTATATTTTAAATTTTTTATTTGAATTTGTTTAAATTTCTTAATTTGTGGGACATTAAATGCATGAGTTAAATCTTTTAAATGATGTTAAGGACCTTGATCAAAATATTTAAACAAACAAGAGTCTAACAATTAGGTTGATTAAAGACCGGAACCAAAATGAATTATATTGATTTCCTTTCCAATTCAGGTAAATTAGTAAACAGTTTATATGGAATCTATACCAATTTATTTTGATTCTAGAATATTTTATAAATAATTTCAACAAAAATCCAATTCTAACTCTTCTTCATTCCAACTTCTTATCAATTCAATTCCTCATATTTTTTTTACAAATTAATACACGAGACATAGAGTTACAAACCTGCAATCTTAATACAGTTTAATCATCACCATCTAACAGACTATACATTTAATAGTTACCATCTAACAAATTACCCGGTTAATAGTCACCATCTCTAAGTTGGGTGGGGTGACATCACTCGAGTGAAGTGAGAGTTCTATGATTAATAATTAAGTTGAATTGGTTTCCACTGTTGTTTGGAGGAGGATTTTCCTTTTTTTCTTTTTTTTTTCCTCTTATTTTCTTTTTTCTTATTTGAACTATCATGTTAAATCATTTTAACATATTATATTATTATTTTTTTAGAAAGAGAAAAATAAAATAAAAAATGTGAAATAAAAAAATAGAAAATGAAAAAAAAAGGAGAGAGAATCATAATTATGTTGTTTTCGTATGGTAAACAAAAATTGAAATGAATCATCATACACCACATCCTCTACAGATGGACCACCATGTGATGTTCCATCACTTTTTTAGATTTTACTGTAGGATTGATTTGATAGCTTCACTGCGATGTGATAATATTGTGGCCAAGGATTAGTATATGCAGTCCACACAGTTGTTTTTATACGCACATCGCACCACATTGAATAGTCCCGCAGATGGCGGAACCTCATGTATTTCGGATTACTGTTAATCTGATGTGATCTATTTTGGCCAAGACAAAAAAATTACATCACTTTAACGTCTGCGTGAATGTTTTTTAAGGTTGTTTAAACAAATATTCTCTTGCATTCAATGTAAAGATGCAAGCACAGAAATTGTGTTTAGATTCTTAACACATTTTGTGTGGTGTTTGAAGACTTTTATGTTGTCCGCCAATCATTTGATAATTAAGATGTGAGAGTTCATCTTAAAAATTGTTTATGATTAGATCATAGCATAATTTATGTGTCTAGTTTCATAGTTCATATCGTTTCACAAATGAAAAGATGTGAACTTTCACATAACTTGTAATAAAAAGTCATTCACATATGCATGATCGAGTAGATCATCGCATAGGTCTTGTGTTTAGTTTCATGGCAACACATGTATCCTAGTGGGAGGAAAACTGAAATTGAAATATGTTCAAGTGATTCCATTTTTAAAGTAAAAGGAACTTTAATAAGGGTGTAATATTCACACATCTCATTTTATTTCTCACACATATTTTTAATTTTCAGCCGTCGAATCAGATGAATTGAAGAAGATCAACCGACATAAATTATCAAAGGATGTGTAAGAAGTAAAATAAGTTGTGTGGATAATACACTCCTTTAATAAATAGAAAGGACAAGGATTGTCTGCCCTCCCGTGCTCTCCTGTTTGTATGGTCACGGTTAAGTCACGTCAACATTTTATATAAAAAAAACAATATAAAATATTGACGTGGCTTAACCGTGACCACATAAAACAGGAGAGCACGGGAGGACACCAAAAGTAGAAGAACAGACAATCCTTGTCCAAATAGAAAAGCCTCGAAAACACTTAAGACCTCTAGAGTCATACAACATATCATTTCTAGGTATAATTATGATGCACATAACATGTCATGGGTTTATTGTTTTAAAATTATCAAAAAATGACAGAATTACTAGTATATGTGTGCAAGTGGAGTTGGAGAAACCACGAGACCACTTTCTAAATTATGCTGCATAAAGTCATCAGGATCAATGATAGATATTTAGGTATATTTTAACTCAAGACTTTGGCATGTACCGGATGTCTTCTTTTTATTCCCTTTTAATTTTTATTTTTGTAATGCCTTGATCGGAGTGGGTGTTGTCCCTAGTTTACTACATGTTCGAAAATTGAAGGATTTAGTGCAGCAAGCGCAACTGCAGCGTTTTAGTCAAGCACTCGTTATTCCATGGTACTGTTAGCTATTGGTGAATATGCATAATGCATAGCCCACTTTGGACATAGGGCATGGAATATACAGTTCCTAGGGAAAAAGGATTTTCTTGTTTCAATTTATATTTTAAACCTATATATCTTGTTGGGAAATGTGGCTTAGATTGTTGGATTTTGGATCGGTTTTTGTAAGGAGTTATGTGGAATTCTTCCTACAACCCTTTTGACAATTTGGGTGACTATAACTTGCATTTAGGGAGTAAAATCTTTTTTACACAATTATAGAATCACTCTTCGACTATAGTTGGTTCTAACTTAGTGCAAGTTTTTGAAAAACTAAAATTTGGTGCTAATTTTAAGAAGTTCATCTCATTCAGTGAAAATGAGCACAACTAATAAAAAATAGATTTGGATTCTCTATCTTCCTATTTCTCTCCCTTCTCATTATCTCCCTTTAATCTAGACCATTTAGGGTTGGTTTGGTATTGTTGTGCCTTGAAAAAAAAGTTGCTTCTACTGTGCTGTGAGAATAAGCAGCTGTAAAATAAAGTAGTAGAGTGTTTGGTAAACTTTTTTGTAAAAATGCTTTTGGAAAAAAAAAAAAAAAGTAGTATGATAGTGTTTGGCAAACTTTTATGTAAAACAGATATGATTGTGTGAAATGATCAAAAAGGTATAATACTAGATGTGCTATGACAAGCCACGACGTCGTTCGCTGGTAACCTCTTCACCTACGTCCTCCTCTCCCTCCTCATCTTCTCCTTCCGCACGGTCGTCGAAAATGGGACCCACCTCCTCACCTCCTTCATCGACCGCAACCCTTCTCTCAAATCCCTCATCTTCTGCCTTGACCTTGCTGGCGCTGGCAATACCAACCACTGCTCTCCCAGATCTGCAGCCAAGTCCCTTTCTCTGATCTCTCTTCGCCGTCGACACTGCCCATTTCTTCCCCTCACCCGTGTCGGAACCTTAGATGACGATTTCTTCTCCGGCGATGACGACGGCGCTCGCTCCCTTTTCGGCCCCAATCAGATCGCCCCAATCCTCATTTTCTCCTCCTCCTCTCACTCCACCTCCAAATTAAGGTTTAATGGAACTTACGGGACTAGGGTTTCTAAAATTGTGCTCTCCAGCCTCACATTCAAGGCTAAGAAATTTACCATTTCTGATGACAGAGCTAGAGGCAGAGATGGCAACGGAGAAAGCAATGAAGGGGAGGAGAAAGGTGGCGATGAAGAAATGGACGATCGAGCTGTCGATTTGCAATTCTTGATCAACGGATTGGAGCTGGATCGCCGGGACGTGGCGACGTTGTTCTTCCTCTTGAAAGTGTGAGGAATCAGGAGAAACTTTGAAAATAAGCCACTTTTTTAAGTTGCTTTTTGCAGCTTCCACTTTTTAGCTTTTTTTCATCTGAAACTTTGAAAAAAAGTTGGTTTGGGGTGTTTACCAAACACCAAAAACTCTCCCAGCTTTTTTTCATACCAGCTTTTTTTGAAATCACCTCAACCCCAAACCATACCTTAAAGTTGTGCCACATATTTAATGAGCTTCATTTTTTTATTGCTTTTGTTCAACATTATTTCATCTTCTATCCTCATGTCCACACCACCATTTACCCTCCTCCTTCTACATGTCAGCCATGATTGGCTTCTCAAGTTGATCGTGGCGCTGCAGTAGGAGTATTTTATATCGAAAAAAAAATTCCAACTATTTGTTTTGAAACCATTTCTGTCTATAAACCTTTACAATTTAAAATATTGTATAATCATTATTATTATAGAACTTGATAGCTATCTCAAAGGTCTCAATGCTGTTGAGAAAGTTGGAGGAATGCTTGGATTGTATTGTCATTCTCATCAATTTGTTCAACAACCCTCACATGCGTTACACAACAAGGAGGAGGGGATGAGAGAGAGTATAGAAATAGGAAGGGATAGAATCCTCCATATATATATAAAAGTGGTTAGCTCAATCCAACTATAGCTCCAAAGACAACGATAATTAATCACATAAACATAACAATCGAAAGATAAAGCATGGTTCAGTTCGTAAAAATATTTTTAATTTTTTCCGTCATTTCAGTTACATGCAAGTTCTTGTATACGCATCATAGTGATTTTGAACCATAAATGTAATGTTAGAATTGCATGTTATTCTTACTTAATCTAGAAGTGATTGTTCTAGCTAGAGAGATGAGTTGGCTTAAGAAACCATGGGTTTCATGACACAAATCCTTGTAATGTCGTATACATGGATTGGAGTTGTGCTACAGAAAGAGAATGATTACCATGAGTTGTCATGAAATATTGATTAAGATTAAGGGCTGGTTTGGTATTACTGTGCTTTGAAAAAAAACTGTTTTTGCTGTGCTGTGAGAATAAACAACTGTGAAATAAAGCAGCAAAGTATTTAGTAAACTTTTTTGTAAAAGAGCTTTTGAAAAGAAAAAAAAAAGCAGTATTATAGTGTTTGGTAAACTTTTATGTAAAATAGATGTGAAAAAAGTCGGTTTTTCAAAGCTGGCTTTTGCAGCTTCTTGTTTTTGGTTTTTTTCATCCAAAACTATGAAAAAAAGCTGAAGCTAAATGTTTACTAAATACAAAAACAGCTCCTAACTTTTTTTTATACCAATTTTTTTCAGAATCATCTTAGTACCAAATCAAGTCTAAAACTGATGATTATAAGCTGTTCATTTGGTGACTTTTTTCAGTCCCGTAGACTGTTTTATTCACGTGCCTTTGGATTTCGGGAGATACCATGTTACAAAAGATAAAGATCGACTCCGCCTAACTTTCATCAACAAATTTGGAATCGTATCATATTACAGCCAAGTACGACTATTTTATACTTGGACTCCTATTTCTTTCCCATATTTTTATTTTTTGAATTTCCTTCTGTGAAAAAAGAACAATGTCGCAATATTTGACAAAAGCTAAAAGCTGGGAAAGGATGGGTAGGGGGTCATAATTATTTTCCCGATTATCTCCTGTGCTTTTGTGCCGGCAGGTCAAATTCTTCCACTCTACCCCATCTACTGTCTCATAAAGTTAAGTTTTTGCTTTTCATAATAATTGCACTTTGAAATGTAGAGGGTTGGTGACCAAAAAGAAAAAGAAACTGCAAGAGCTCTTGACCCAAGTCAAGAAAGTCGGGCTGATTTTGCTGCATGCTCTTGAATTTATTTATTTATTATAAAAATAAATCTAAACTCCATATTAATAAAATATTTTTTATCAACTAAAAGAAAATAAAATACTATTTAATCTTTTATTACAATAAAATAATTAAGGGCAGTAACTTAATTTTACAAAATAAAATTTTGCTGTTTTTGTTTAAGCATCACTTATATGTAATCTTAACATCTTTAATTTTAAAAAATTGAAAAATAATAATAATTAAACATCTCTCACTCTCTCCCAACTCCTATGTTCTCTCACTCTCTTCCTCTCTCATTCAATTTAAAAATAAAAAATAAAAAGTTTCACACAATTTGTTAAGAGTGATGCTAGAAAAATTTCGTTTTACAAATCACATCTAAATCATCTATCTAATAAGAAAAAGGTTCATAATACAAGCAGGTATCAGTTTTTTTTTTGGAAAGATAATTACAATGTGATCAAAATGTAGTTTTTCTAATATTTTCTTATCTTATAGTTGAGTAATATTTCGGAATACTTAAAACATGGTCATGTGCTAATTAAAATATATTTATTTTATTAATATATCTTATATATGAGACATATCAAACTTATCGATTACTTTTATTATAACATAAGAAAATAAGTTTAGAAAAAACAAATTTGGCCACTTAGTATTCATTTCAATAGAGAGCTTTTGGCTTTTTTTCCTTTTTTTTTTTTTTTTTGTTTTGTTTTGTTTTGTGTGAACAAACTATATTATCTACACTAAGTGGGAAGGGAGTGGGCTAAGCCTTACAATTGGCTAAACAAAAATGTGATTCAAATTCGTTTTGACGAGAATCAAACCTAAGATATCTCATTTACATATAAGGAGAAATACTACTAGACCGAATGCAGTACTAAGTGGCTTTGTTTACTTCTTATTAGTTTTTTTTTTTTTTTTTTTTTTTTTTTTTTAAGAATGAGGATCCTGTTATCCTCAAATCGTGTCCGTTCATCATATATCGTGCGGTCAGTTTTCGTCAAATACTATTTATATTTAATTTTAAATAATAGTATTTAAAATGATTTCTGACCGCACGATGTACGATAAACGTGTGACATCCCACATCGCCCAAGGGAGTGATCCTTAAATGTATATTCTCATCTCTACCTAGCACGAGGCCTTTTGGGAGCTCACTGGCTACGGGTTCCGTAGGAACTCCGAAGTTAAGCGAGAAGGGGGCTTGAGCAATCCCATGATGGGTGACCTACTGGGAAGTTGCTCGTGAGTTCCCAAAAACAAAACCGTGAGGGAATGGTAAGCCCAAAGCGGACAATATCGTGCTACGGTGGTGGAGCGGGTCGGGGAAGTGATCTGCCCTGGGCAGGGATGTGACAAAACATATACGATTTGAGAATTCCGGAAATCCTCGCAAAGAGGATCCGGAGAGAATCGTCATTCCTTTTTTAATTCTGATGGACTGGCGCGCTAAAGCTCCCACTTTTTAATTCTAAGGGTCTATGGGGACTTGCACTCAATATTGATTATATATATAAGGGTAAATTACATTTTACTCCCTCAGGTTTAGAGTCGATTGCAACCTCATACAACATCGTTAAAACATTTCTATTTCATACATTTACTTATCATAATATTTCAATTTCATACATCCGTTAGAAAATCCGTTAAGTGATGATGTGGCTAATATGAGATCCACATTTGTTCTGACGTGGCTGCCAAATTTGTGCCATGTGGCAAAAAATAAATTTTCTATGCATTTAAAAAATAATAATTTAATCAGAATATTAAATACTAAAATAATTAATTAAAGAAAAGTTTAAAAAAAAACAAAAAAAAAAAAACCCTAAAATCCATGTCTTCCCCATCCCCAGCCGCATTCACCGAAATTCCGCTTTGCCACACGTTATACGATAAATGGATGTGATTGGAGAATTTTCAGGATCCTCACAAAAAGGATATGGCGAGGATCTTCTCTCCTCCCAGAGTAATTGCCTCCCCCCTTTTTGAGATGAGGGTCCATGGGTGCTTGCACACAACATTGATTATATATATATATTTATTTATTTATTTAGTTATTTATTTATTTATTTATTATTTAGGAGCTAATCTAGCCTAATCGTTTTATTTAAAGAAACTAAGGCTTTTCTGGTATTGTATTTAAAAAACTTCATAATTTTTTTTAAAACATTTCTTAAGAATATATTTTAAGAACAATTTTTTAAAGACGCTAAAACTTGTTTGGTATGACATTTAAAATTATTTTTTAATTTTAATAATTAAAAAACAAAACACCCTACAACAACTCCCTGTTGAGAATTACTACTAAATTCAATTGGACAAACAGAGAGACCCAAAGTGAGGGTCGGAGGAGAGGGAGATGAGAGAAAAAGAGTAGAGAGGGAGGAGAGAGAGATTTGGAGGGGAGGAAAGAAAAATAGAATTTCGATAAAGAGCTAGCAAAAAAAACCAGGACTAAAAGAATAGGAGAGAGAAAGTAATGTATTTCAATTCAAGTTTAAAAACTCATTTTTTGTATTATTTAAAAGTAGACTAAATTTTAATCATATATTCTAACGAACCAGTGCCAAAACAAATTGATATTGTAAGAGATTTACTCCAAAAAGAAGGAAATGGATCTTCTCCAGATCTCTTCCATCAAATCCACCAAATCAATTAATTCGGGCCCTTGAAATTTGATCTAACGACTACAAACAGGAGACCCATTTAAAAGTTATAATAACTTTAGCCGTTTGATCAAATTTCAAAGGTCCATATTAAGTGATTTGGTGGATTTGATTGAAGAGATCCGAAAATGATCATTTTCCCAAAAAGAATACGTTTATTTTCTAAATAATTCATAGCATCAGTGGCTGGCGGGAATGAGGGAAGTACTTACAATGCTTGATAATGATAGTCATTTCTTGGAACAACAAAGTGGCTTGAGTGCCTTAGAGCAACTCCAGCGTGTAAAACCTCCCCCAGGTAATACACTATGTTATCCACCTAGTGAACAGTAACTATCCTTAATGAACAGTAATCGCCTTTTGCATCTCCACCGTTGCACTTTAATAGTCTTGGCAATAGGCAATAAAATATTAGTATTTTATTTATTTATAAAATAATACAAAATAATTTTAATTGTAATTTCGGATAAGATTTTTAATCGTTCTCGTTGCGCCACGTGTCATTATCCGAAGTATTATTAAATAATACAAAATAATTTTATTTGTAATTTCGGATAAGATTTTTAATCGTTCTCGTTGCGTCACTTGTTGTGACATCCCGTCCCGAGAGTATTAACGTACGTGTGAAATTACGACTTTGCCCCTAGTTCGTTTTTGTCACGTTATTGGTTGTTTCGTGTGGTGTTGGTGAGCGTAGGGTCACACACACACACACACTGTCTCTCTCTCCCGTGTTTCCCTCTCCCTTTGTTTCTTCCCTGTCTCTCTCTCTCTCTCTCTCCCGTGCTCCCATTTCTTCTTCTTCCTTCTGTAAACGTACGGACAACACACCACTCACCCAAACCTTAGTGGATCGAGGAAACCAAGGGCATTTTTGAACTCGTGAAGCTCGTGCGAGTACAACCATACCATTTTCAGGTGAGAAATCCTTTGTTTTCACGTCGATTCGAGGTGGTCCGATTTGAGTACTATTCATGCAAACTTAATCTAGCATGTTTTTGGACTTTTGAAGCTCATAGGTGTCTTAGTGAGGTCCCAAGGAGCCTCGGAGTGCTTCGTTGGACAAATTTGGACGTCGGGATAGCTTGGTTCAAAGTTGGCCGGTTTTTGAAGTTGTGGACAGGTATGATCTAGTAGTTTTTAGGCTTTAAAAGTGGTCTATCGTGATTCTACTAGTCCTAAGCTTCATTTTGGTTCAAAAATCATGAAAATTGGTTGAGAAACGAGTGAGAAAACTAAGTTTGAAGTTTTTCCAGTTTTCCGGCGCCGGAGTCTCGCCGGAGAAGGAGACGGAATATTCCGTCAAATATGACGGAATATTCCTGACGCCGTTGACGGAATCTGTCAAAACTGACGGAATATTCCTAACGGCGTCAGTTGACGCCGTCCGTGTGCACCGCACGTGCCTGCGCGTGGCTGGCGCTTGTGGCCGTGCCTTGGCCGGCGCGTGGGGGCGCGTGCGGCGGAGGAAATTTTTTCTAAAAATATGGTTGTGATCTTGAGGTTGTGTAGAGCACGTGGGTATATTCATTTGTCCATTTTGAGCAATGTATGAGAAGTTATTACGAGAAGTTGGTTATGTGCTTTTAAATTAACGTTTTCGTAGTTATTTCGCATATAGGTGATTCGTATCCCGAGGACGAGCGTGCACACTCGAGGCAGGGGGGCTACGACCCTTCCACTTACCAGTGAGTAGGCTTTTGGTTTTCCGTATATACCTATATACATTTATATTCCCAGAAATTGATTTAAAAAGGGTTAATTATGTTATGCCATGCACCATTTATTTTCATTATGCATAATCACATGCATTAGTAGTGGCATACATATACATATGCATAATTGGTGCTATGGACGTACATGTAAGTGCCAGGTAAGTGTTATTCACGTTTATATTCAGTAGTAGCTTGAGATGCTTAGAGAGCTCATAACCTGCACCCCCGGTGTTAGTGCTCCCGTCCAGAGTAGGGCACAGTCCTTCACGTGATGTTCACTTCCCGCACCACACGCTCAACTTGGATCCAAGTTAGGTGCACGGTCCTGTCGTACAGACCACATTAGGTGGTTCCGACTCGTAGGTGACCCGCGATTATTCGCACAGCCTTCACGTGATCGTAGCACTAGAGCGTACATATACGTTACACCCAGGCTTGTCGTACAGACCACTTTAGGTGGTTCCAACTCGTGGGCAGGTTCAGTTGTTCAGTTATTGAGTTTGAGATTTGAGCTCTATATGCAGCCGTACAGGTCACGTTAGGTGACTCCGGCTGCCAGATGTTATGCTATTGATGTGATTTATACCTGAGCACTTGCATATCATTATGAGGCTTTGACATGGCACATTCTTGAGCATGATTGGTATACCCTTGAGCATGTTTGGCATATTTATACATACGTATATATGTTTATTTTCTGGGAAGTATACAGGTTTTACGGCGAGGGGTTAGAATGTATTTTGCTAAATGGTTTTCAAAGAGCTTTGTTTTTGCCCACTCACGCTTTTGTTTTGCGCCCCTCCAGGTTCTAGTGGTCTAGCAGGTTCGGTGGTTTTCCCAGAGGGCGTCCCGGCATTTCTGACAGATACTCACCATTGTAGGGTCACATTCGGGTATATTATTGTCGTATCATTTTCTTTGGACTGCTGTAGACTTTATGCTCTGAACTTAGCGTTTCACTTACGCTAGCACTTGTCTTAGTACTTTGTATGCTAGTTTTTAAATTATTCGTACTTTTACATTACTTTCTTTAGCTTCCGCACGTGCACATGGCTACGTCACCTCCGCGTGACGGCCAGCACGCCCTGATCTCGGTCGGGGTGTGTCACTTGTTTTAAAATCCGAAAAGACAATTATTAGGGATGAATTTATAGAAAAGTAAAAACAATTTTTTTAAAAAAAAATTCAGATTTTTTTTCGAATTTTTTACAATTTTTTTGAAATTTTTATTCAACTAATTAATCTCTGTCGTTGGATATAAAAAATTTTTGAATTCCAACACTCCAGATTGTGCCACGTGTCACAACGGTAACTTTTCTGAATTTTAAAACTATTTTTTCTTTTATTTTTTTATTTATAAAGCAGATTAATATCAATCGTTGATCTCAGATCGAATGGTTGATATTAAATCAGAATTTTTTTAATTATCGTTGCATATCGGACGGTCCATTTTAAAGAGCTGTTGAGATCGAACGCACCGTGGGAAGCCACGTGGCTTCCCAAAGGTAACTGAGGCCGACTGCTCCGCGGGCCCCTGGGGTCTGAAACTTGTCTGCTGACATGCCCCCACGCGCGGGTGAGGCACACGCGCCTGACAGAAAAAAATTTAAAATTGTGACTGATGCCAGGCTGACGTCAGCCCTGGGTCAGGTCCACCTCGGACTCGCGGGCTAGCGATTCCTCACCGGCCTCTTGCTCGGGCCAGTCCCTCGGGCTCCCAACGCTAGAGTGCTTTTGCCAGGCTATGGAGCCCTGTTTGGTCCACCTTCCCCCGAGTACCAGCTGCTCTTAAGAGCAACTCCAGCGTTAGAGCCCTTCCCCCAGGTTATGCACTATTCAATCCACCTAATGAACAGTAATAGTCATGGCAATAACATTTGCATCTCCACCGTTACACTTTAATAGCCCTGGCAATAGGTAATAAAATATTAGTATTTTTTTATTTATAAAATAATACAAAATAATTTTAATTGTAATACCGGATAAGATTTTTAATCGTTCTCGTTGCGCCACGTGTCATTATCCGAAGTATTATTAAATAATACAAAATAATTTTATTTGTAATTTCGGATAAGATTTTTAATCGTTGTCGTTGCGCCACTTGTCATAAAATCTGAAAAATAATAAATTATGTAGGTAACAAACAAATAATTATAATGTAAATTTGGGTATCAAATAAATAATATATTGTTACCTGATCCGAGTAATTTTCCCCACTTCGAATATTACTACTAGTTTGTGCCAAGACGTCTCTCCACGTACTAAACGATTGGCTAAGTAATTTCCAACGACTGGACATCGATTCTTTGGTTCTTTTCCCACCAATTTTCTCAAGATAATTGGTATGAATAAGACTCCACATTTCTCGCAACTGCATCTCATTACCTGTAAGCGAACTATGAGTAACTTCAACCCAGTTAGTACACAACGCAACATCTTCAAGAAGCGACCAATTCGTACCTGCACCAGTGGTCATTTTGTTGAAAAAAAAAGGATTGAAACTTTGAGACAAAGAAAGGAATGTGATTGAAAGTAGTTGAGAAAATATGAAATTGTTGTGTAAGGTAGATGATAATGAGAAGGTATTTATAGAAAAGTAAAAACAATTTTTTTTTAAAAATTTTCAGATTTTTTTTGAATTTTTTACAATTTTTTTAAATTTTTATTCAATTAATTAATCTCTGCCATTGGATATAAAAAAATTTGAATTCCAACACTCCAGATTGTGCCACGTGTCACAATGGTAACTTTTCTTAATTGTAAAACTATTTTTTCTTTTATTTTTTTTATTTATAAAGCATATTAATATCCACCGTTGATCTCAGATCGAACGGTGGCTATTAAATAAGAATTTTTTTTTTTTACCGTTGAGATCGAACGGACCGTGGGAAGCCACGTGGCTTCCCAACAGTAATTGAAAAAGTAAATTTTTTTTCTGATTTTGTGTCGGCGACGTGCCCCCACGCGCGAGTGGGGATGCACACGCCTGACACAAAAGAAAAAAATTAAATAATGCCTGACGCCAGGCTGACGTCAGCGTTGGCGTCACAAGGCCTCAGGCTCTTGGGTTGGCAATTCTCCACGAGCTCGGAGCTCGGGCCTCCACCTTCACTCGGACTTGCCCATGCTGGAGCCGGTCCACGGGGCCTCGAGCCCTTGTTCTCTCCCCCGTCCCCCGAGCAACTGCCCACGCTGGGTTTGCTCTAAGCACTAGTTGTTGGTGGGCAGCTCCAAATTCTTTTATATAAGAATTTATATAATCTCACTGTCAATTATATGTCTTTATATTATTTAATTCTGTTATAATTAAAAACGTTGAAACATATATAGAATGGATGTATGGTAAGACTGTCAGCTTCTCTCTCTACAACGTGAAAAATTAGATAATATAAAGTAGAGGGACACAAACCTACTTACAGCAGTGTATTCTCGGAAGTACTTTTCTGCTTCTAAATATAGAAGTGAAAGGGTAAATGAAGATGATATATACTTTTATATCCCACGTAACATTGAAATTCAACAATTCAAATCGTTATTTTTCAACTTGTATCTACTAGATCATTCTTGTAAAATAGACATTTAATTGAGTTCACATAAATTGACAAAAAGTATATTATAAGAAACATTGAAATTTCGTGGTGACAATTAAATAAGAAAATAGTTTCAAATTGAATTGAAATTTTTACAATGATGATCTATGAATCATAACTTATAAAATAGACGGTTTGAAATGTTGAAATTTGATCTAGAATGAATCTCATAACTAATCCTCATTAAAAAAAATGAAAATCTCTTTCCTTAAAAGCAAGCAGGTCAGTTAATAATTCAATCCAGTAGTGGTGCGGGAAAGATGGGTTGTTAGGGTTTTCAAGTGCTCAATTATTCAATCCAACTGGCTATGGAAGCAATTCAGTGCGCCTGCTGTTTCTGGATGTAGATTGCTAACTTTGGACGGGTTGCATGAGTTCAATTATTAATTATTTTGCATAGAATGTGAGGGTCTTGTCTCCTGTACCTTTGTTTTTCTTTTTTTCTAGAAAGAAAAAACAATAAATTACATTTTATTCTTTTAAGTTTGTTTCAGATTTAGGATCGATTTTAATTTCTTACATCTTTAAAACATTTCACTTTCATATCTTAAGTACTATTTTTATTTCGATATAATATATTCGTTACATTTTTAATTCATTAATCTGTTAAGAGTTGATGTGGTTATCAAATTTATACCACGTGATAAATTTTTTTTATGCATTTAAAATATTATAATATTTATCCTATTTATAAAAAATAAAAATAAAAAATCCAGAAACCATTCCTACCCCTACCCCGACCCACTCCCTATCCTCCGCCCCACCCTCATCTCCCCCGCAACCCCCCATCCCACCTTCTCCCTCTCCTCCACTCTGTTCTTCAGCGAGGATGCCAGGTTTAGTCTCCGTTCACCGTGCACCATCCAGGCTCGCCTCACTTCGTCGTCCAAGCTCATGGCTAGGTCCAGGCTCGGCTCGCCGTCCATCGCGCACCGCTCGAACGACTTGGACACCCGAACTGCCTACTCCAACGCCTTGTTCGAACCCTCGACGAAGGCGATTGTGTCCCGGGCCAGCTTGAGTAGAAACGGGCCGAGATCCAGGTTGTCTAGGGAGGCATCGACGAGAATAGGATCCGAGGAAGCGGGTTGGGGCTTTTTGGATCGGGAGGGCGTGGGTTTGGATCGGGACAGGGACCAGGACGACGGTTTTTTGGTTGGGGGGGGGGGGGGGAAGGGGTTCTGGAAACCGGGGCGGGTTCGGATTGCTAGGGCTGGGGATTCGGGATCGCGATTCTGGGCAGGGCGGAGTCAGGCGGAGGTGGGGGTTGCGGGGAAGGATTTATGGGGTTTTTTTTAATTATTTTTTTATAGGGTAAATAGGATAAATATTATAATAATTTAAATGTATAAAAAATTATTTCTTTGCCACGTGGCACAAATGTGGTAGTCACATCAGCTCTTAATTGATCAATGGGTTGATCAATGGATGGAAAATGTAACAAATGTATTATATTGAAATAAAATAGTACTTGATATATAAAAGTGAAATGTTTTAAAGATGTTGTAAGAGGTTGTAATAGATCTCAAATCTGAAGTAGTAAAATGCAATTTACCCAAGAAAAAAGGATATCACATAGCTTTTTTGACCTTTTCTTTTGGTTAGTTACACGACCTAATTAAGTCTTGAATGAAAGAAACAAACCCATTTAGCATCACACTACACTAATGTATCTGCTAAGAGCTAACCGTACCAAGACCTTAAATCGATTACCCTTTTTATCAAATTAAACTTTATTAAGAATAATTAAGAACGTACCATATGACAATTAATAAAACACTAAAGGAGTTGCTTTAATTACATCCACAAAGGCTCTTTTCAGACAAAGCAAGAGAGTTGTCATAATCACGAAAACTCCTTTTTGTGATGGTGAAAAAGTGATCAAAATCCGAAAATGAAGATGGTTAACAAATTAGGGAGAAACTTGAAGAAAAATAAAGAGAATTGACCGTAAGCTGTATTACTGTTGAACTTAAAGCTAAAGACAAAAGAGTGCTTCAAATATATTTTTCTTTGTTTTTCTCTCTAAGAGGTTAGGTTTTTAAGTTCTACCCCAAGACCCGAAGTCTTGAACAATCATGATCTATTTAAAAGGTTTTAAATTCTTGAGAAAGATTGACGTAAAACTTGCTGTCAGCTATCCAATGCAAACAAGCATTTTAAACTTTTTGGGCTGCGATTCAATCTCATTAAAAACCAAAGGAAAATTTCAACTTGGATCATGTTTTTTCTTGGAATGACTACCATTTTTGTCATCAAAACATTGTTTACATCTCTTCCCAATTTTCCTCTTTTTTTTTTTCTCTCTTCTTTTGCTATTACGTAGCACATAATATATGAAAAATATTCTTTTATTTAGATTGTAAATTAAACTATTAGTTAAAATCTATTTAAATATAGTTCAGATTCTTAATATTGGACCACAAAATCACTGCCAGAGAGATTACCTACATATTATACCTAACACAATATAAAGTAAGATTTATTATATTTTACCCAGAAAGCCAGAAGCCTCTTCCTAAATACTGTGTAAACGTGGCAGAATGTAAGAATGAAGTCACCTGCGTGGCTAACTGGGATCTTGAACTTGGCGCAAATTTTGTGCAGAGGAGTTAGCTGCAGCGGAAAGGAATCATCTCTACGTCCATTTCTTCTAATCTACAAAATCAGAGGATTTGTACTATTAAAATTTGATCAAACAACTATAAATATAGGTTAACTTTAAAAGTTATAATAACTTCAACCGTTGAATTAAATTTCAATGACATGAATTTCCTAATTTAATGTATTAGAAGAAAGAAATCCGAAGAGCATCTATTTCCCGCTGCAGCAGCCAAATTTTCCGACTCATGCAGGCTTAGGCGCTTGGCTAGTTCATACGATTATTATATCTAATCAGAAAGCTTAAAACGTTTTCCCACAAACAAAGAATCAAACTTAATTAGCTATAATAACAATATAGAATGGCACAAGTCAAAGCAAGGAATTCAAGGTTCAAAGAACAAGGAATTAGAGCAGTAAAATCACATGGCACTGGCCAGGCAGCTCGCACCACTCTTTTTGGGTTTCGGAAGCCGGTTTGGCGTGGACGTGGAGGCCTTATGCTCCATATTCCTATGTATTATTTTAGGGTTTAGGACCATGCTTTCTCTATTTTGCTTGCGTGATTTCCCAAGAAGTAGTAAACTAGGCTCTCTTCTACATTTGTGCCACTGTCTCTTTCTAATTTCTGTAGGCTAAGAATTTTAGGCCAATGAGGAAGAATTTCATGTGGGAAAACAATTCATACTTCATGGGCTTGCTTGCCCTTGTCTCCATGTTATGACTCATGATAGTGTCTTTTTCACATGTTGAGATGCTCAATTACAATTAAATTATATCTTAAAAAATATATTGTTATCAGCACTCAATGTTAAAATTCAAAACAACTCACTATTAATCACACTGATCATATTAATATTATCATCTACTCAAGGGGTTTCAGTATAGTGAGAAGTATAAACATTTAATACAAGTTGCAATTTATTTTGAAAGATACCGATATGCGACTTTGCACATTATTCAACATTTAAGACATTTTCACTTACAACGAATGTAGTGCAAGAAATAAGTATAATATCTATTCATTTGTTTACTAACAACCAAAGTAACATAAAATTAAGTGAGTCCGATAGAATTTTGAAAGTAACTAAACGAGATAGTTTATCATGTACACATTCATTTTCATCTTTATACTTTTAAAAACTGGTCATCATGCGCTCATCTTTTTTATGTATGATTTGAATAACTATTTCAAAATGTAATATCAACTTGATGTCACAGTATATACTTTGAATTAAGCTCGCTTGACAAAGTTTGTACCCTTTCTTTTGGTTTACGTTGTGGGGCTTTTGCTACTCAAAGAAGGACAAAATTGGGCGAGAAGTCCACCACACTCACATGCCAAATATAGATTGCACACATTGCATATTCCATTTTAGCAGTGACATTTATGCAAGGTATGTACCATCACTTTCTTTTGAGATGAGCCTCATATATAGAACAAAGGTTAGGACTGCTTGTCCACTAGTATTAAATTTATCCCGCACCATTGTTTGTTTTGATGATTGCTTTTTTTTAATTCATTCGATCGGACAGTAAAAAATTATGAGGAATATACAAGAAGTAAAAATAAATATGTGTACAACAATACCCTAATTTTATAAAGTCACAATGGAACCACCAGTACTAACTACTAACTTATATAATTAGCAACTAGCTGATGAGCACACACTCTGTGTGTGAACAATTTCATTTTATTTTTTGTTTATTTTTAATTAAAGAGTGTGATTAGTTTTTAAAATTTTAAAAAGAGTATGAAATAATGATGGTGGGATAATTTCTTTGAATAAGTACATATTTTATCTTAATATTATATAATTATTGTTTTGTCATTATTACGTAAATATTGTACATCAAAAGTGAGAGTAAAATAGAAAAAAAATAGGGGATATGATTGTCATTTTCTCAAAAGATACAAAATTACCGTTTTTCCCTCCTCATGTAAGTATTGTGTATCAAAAGTGAAGGCAAACTAGAAAAAAATGGGGCAAAAAATTGATAAAGAGAGTTCTCTTAAGAATAGTATTAGCATATGGGCACACATAAAGTGTGTGAGAAATTTTTTTATTTTTGTTTTTGTAATAGAAGGAGAGAGGAAGAGAGTGATAGAGAATGTGAGAGTAAGAAATTTTTTTTTATAAATTTTAATTAGAAATATGTTAGGATTACATGTAGGTGAGACTTTTAATTAGAGATATGTTAGGATTACATGTTGTGTGAAATTACATTTTTGCTCTATATTTCTTATTTTAATTAAATAGTTAAACTTGTAACTTCATAGAATTTTGGTTGATAATAAATGTTTTATTAATTAGTAAAAATAATAGTATAATAGGATTGATTAGCACACAACTGTCGTATCTTATCGGTTCCAACTCCAAACCCTACTGAAAGAGCTTTTGACTAAGAACACTCCCTAAATCCCTAGGTTTGTAGTGTTATTTTATTCAACAGAGTTTACCGAATCAATAATTATGGAACTATAGTCCTAAATTTTGTAGTCTATTCATTAGCAAACCGTTCCATCACTGAATACTAAACCTAAAGTGGACGGAACCATATATGTTGATAATTTAAACAGACTTGTGTTATGAGATTTAGCCCTAGTTTGGTATTGAGAAGATTTTGAAAAAAGTGACTATAGCTTTTTTATGTTTGGTAAATATTCAGCTTCAACTTTTTTTCACAGTTTTGGGTGAAAAAAAATAAAAAACACAAAGCTACAAAACCCATATTTGAAAAACCAGCTTTTTTTTTGCACATCTGTTTACATAAAAGTTTATCAAACACTATAATATTGACTTTTTTTTTTTTCAAAAGCACTTTTACAAAAAAATTTACTAAATATTCTGCTATTTTATTTCATAACTGTTTATTTTCACAACACAACAGAAGTAGTTTTTTTTTTCAAGGTACAACAATACCAAACCAACCATTGATCACGTTTAGTGTTACTTTTAATCCTTTAATTTCTTAAGGAAATTTATTATTCTTATATATCTGATTATTGTCCTTGGTGTGGAAGGAGTCTGGACTGGATTCAATTGCACCTACTTGCCCTGAGTCTTGCTTTTGGTCTCGACGCCATGAGATGACTGGAGAGAAAGAGAGAAAGGCGTGCCATTGTTAGAGGCTTCTAAAAAACAGTTCTGGTGTTCGATTGAGTGTGAAAGTTGCTCATAAATCTGACTTTTTAACTAAATGATTGTGCGTCGGATGTGAAACTGCTTCAATTAAGTTCTTTTATGCCTCGAGCGAATGAGGAATTAAAATTTAATGTAATTTCATGTATGCTTGCATAAAAAGTGAATGAAAGCGAAACAGAAATTAAAGCGAGAAACAGAATATAATCTTTTTATGATTGAATTAGGATTACAAACGTTTGTAGAAAGTAAAATCTAAGCCGATGGGTTGAGCTACATGATTTGAAATGTAAAATGACTGAAAATGTAAGAAAGCAATAAAATTGTGGCAAAATTGGCCTGAAAGTAGTAAAACCGAATTAGAGCTTAGGATAAAACTGTAGCAAGAAAGCAGTAAAACAGTAGCAAAATTAGCAGTTCCTATATTATTTTTTCGGGGAAAATAATATCCTAAACTCATTAGATACTGCCAATTTCATCCGTACAGTTAGATTTCAAGTTTTTCTATCTAATTCTCTGTTAACTTAAATATGTAACTTCCATACGACAAAAATAAAGAGTGTAAAAATAAATGTAAGGACTCAAGTTTTGCCCGAGTAATACTGAGGGACTTAATCTGTAGTTCATCCATTCAAATAATAACACACTGACAAACATGTCTCATGAAGTTTACAATAGAATTCATAAATTTAAGATTACCAACTATAACGTTATTCTAAACGAATAACATTAGTTTTCCCAATGCGTTAACGTTTTGCAGAAACCAAGCTGAAAACCTGGATAACTTCTCTGCCCGTCAAGTTGAAATCCAAAGAAAAGGACTGAAGAAGCAGCTGGACAAATCTAACATCTAGATTCTAAATCTCATTAAAACAAGAGAATCTAAGCATCTTTGCTTAAACTTGTTTGCTGCTGTACTGCCTCTATCGCTGCACTGCACTCATCAAGGACTGATGCCCTACATCCAGCTAGCCCTAACCCTAGCTCTTCATCAACACCAACGCCATTGTAATTCTAAATCCAGTACATTTCACAGCTAGGGTTCTTAACCCTGCACCCAGCAATGAGCATGGCATTTCCAAGTGGGCCCAACAGATTTTTGAAACTTGCAACCCAATACAAATATTTCGTAAGCTTGTACTGGACTGGCTCGCGATGTCTGGTCTGTTCTGGTCACATAGCTATTAGCAACTGCTTATTCACGGGAATGGCCCTGGAAAGGACAAGGAAGATGGGTGCAGAGTAGGGGTGAACGGGTCGTTTTGCAACTTTGGCATTGCAATTTACAGAGATTTGTTCAGGTAAAATATCTTAGGAAAGATATTCCCGCGTAACACGATGTGTACTGACCCACGTTCTGAATCTGCGACACACCGCGCACTAACGTCGGCACTCTCTCACACAAAATACAATCTTCTTGTCTTTTGATCCACTGCCTCGTGATGGGACAAGAGAGAATAGTATAAGAGTACACCTATAGATTACAAATTAAAAATATAATATAAATAAACGAACTTTAATAAAAAGTTTATGATAATGTTCATTCTAATGAAAAATCACATTTTTACATTAAAAAGTCAATTATGATACTATTCACTTTACATTTTATTTTGTCCTTATTATTAAAACTCAAAGTTTTCAAACTCTTTCTATTAGTTTGCTTTATAAATAAATAAATGTAGTAAGTAAGAAGCAATTAATTGATTTTCAACTATTTTGAGTGGTTTTTACTTACCAAATAAATAGAAATTAGGTTTTATCTCTCTTTTTTTTATTTTATTGATTAAATTTTTATTGTTTTGGTAATTTTCTTATCAAGGTTCTTAAGTTTTAATGACCATCATTATGTCAATTATAATATTTACAATTACATCTTATTTTAAAAATATTTAATTGATGTTAGAAACGTTACATTTAATATTTATATTTATGAGAAAACTTTATATTATATATTTCTACTTTTAGTTTGTACCCAGTTTTGATTTGCATCCCTTTTTTTTATTCGTACTAGATTTTTATTTTTAGTTTAATTTGTACTTATATATTAATTTCTTATTGTGCTCATATTTTCTAAAATATTTGTACTTATAATTGTTTTAATATTTTATTTGTACCATTTTGTTATATGCAAAGTGTACTAATTTTTTAACACTATAGATAGATTCTTTTGCCATTTGTTGTTTCATATTGTTACATTGTTTCTATCCATTTATTCAATCAAAATGTTTGAATTTTCTTTATTGTGGCCGTTTCTAGGGATTTTATATTTGAGATTTATATAACATCTATATATATTAACACAATTGAGGATTATAAATCTCATAAAATGTCAAATATATAGATATATAGATATTAGTAGTAATGTAATGAGGTGTACAAAGTCAAGAGACTTTGATCAAAATTTGAATATGATTAAGGTTTTAGTAATAAAGTATTAGTGACTAGGGACCGAATTCAAAGTTTCCCATAAATAAATAACTAGATTTCTTGAACATTTTGTACCACTATCTAGTTACCGGCAACATTCTTCTTTGATGGCAAAAGGAATGTGGGTAAATTTTACGTAAGTGTAAAATCACTTGAGTATTCTTGCAACCAAAGGAGGAGTAGGATATGTTAGGCGTTGTAACATTGGTGCGGTGTGTTCAAAGGGCTCTCTGATGCCTAAATTAAAGTTGGAGAATGAATGAGGACTCAAAAGCTTGAGTTTCTTGGTAAATGACTAGTTACTTTCATGATTGAAGGTCATATGCATGTCCTCGTATATCGGTATGGTTAAGCTTGAAGACTATTCATTAAGGTACCGTTTGGTACGCAGACGGGACAAAATGGGACGAAACGAAACGGAACAGAGATTCCATGCTACGTTTGGTGTACGCTCAGTCCGGAATGAAACAAAAGATTAAATGACAATCGTACCCTTCACAGATTACCCATTACCGGTTTCCACCTCTTCCTCTTCTTCCTCCACCCCCTCTCATAACTCTCATCCTTTCACCAGCTTTCCCCAGTGCCCTTATGTTCTTCCTATTTGTTTCCACAGAAAATTTCCTCTCCTTGGCTTTCTCAAGAACCCTTTATTCGATCTGGGTTTTCTTTGTTTTGCCGTTTTTCTTCTTTGAATATATAAAAAAAGGCAAAGAAAATTGCTTTTTGTTGGGTTTTTGTCACTCAGTTTCCCGGAAAATTTGAAGTGTGATCAGAGAAGCTTGATATCCCGGAAAAACAAGAGAGCTCAGTTTTTGAGTTTATATGTTGAGTTAAATTTCGATTTTTAATGAATATTTTATGCTAATTGTGCATAAATTGAGAGATCTTTCGAATTTTGATTAATTTTCGAAGTGAAATTAATGAAAAAAAGTAGGGGTATTGTTGTCCAAAAAGTTATAATTTTGTGTTCCATGGGTTGGAATGTAATACCCTGAAAAATTTAAAATATATGATTATGTGGAAATTTGTATCAGAAAGTGAAATGACAAAAATGTCCCTCTTTGACTAAACGTAATTTTATGAGGACGTATTTTGTCCTTATATGCTTTGTCGTATTTCTTGGCATATTTGGATAGAGCTCGATCTCACGAACGTGTAGGCGCAAACTATTTGTGAAACGGAGTTATAACAAATGAGATATGAACGAGCGAAGTTAGGGGTGAAATGGTCATTTGACCATAATCTAGATTTCTCCAGATAATTGTGAGGTGCCACGTGTGTGGCATTGGCTGGGAAAGAGAAAGCACTGCCCAATCAGGAAACAAGGAATGAGGGAAAGGAGAGAAAAGGGGAAAATGAGGAAAATGAGGGAAGGGAGAAGGAGAGAACGGGTCAACCAGGTTTCTCCACCCGACCCGCCATCGTGATCCGCTCATATCTCCTCCATACGAACTCCGTTTTGGGTGATCTTGGTGTCCATGGAAAGCCCTTGACGAGCCCTACATCTTTGTAATGTTAGATTTCCCAATTTCTTTCCTATTTCTCCAGTTAGAAGCCACAAAGCCCATGACTTTTTCAGTGGCTTTAATCTTTTTCCGGTGGCTCCGGCGAGCTTCATCGTCGATGACCACCACCAAAAGACTCCTCTCAACCCTAGGAGCAAGACCCAAGCCTTTGATGCGGTGGCGAAGTTCGTTTTGGTGACGAATCGACAACTACCCAAATCAAGGGTTTCCGGCAGGTTCAAGTCAATTTGGAGCTTTTTCCGGCCAAATTGGACTTGGCCATAGGTATAAAGTTTGCTCTACTCTTTGAGATCTTCATTTCTATAAAATTTGAGAATTTTTGGAAATAGTTGAAATTTTCCGGCGAGTCAGGGCGGCGGGTGACCAGAGGGCTGTCAATGCTATTTTTAGGCTAAATTAGATGCCTTGATTTCATTTTTGATATTCGTATGACGTAGGTTGATCGTTTGAACCTAAATTCACTACGATACCTTACTTGATCAAATTGTGAATCGACGATCCGATCGTTGGATCGTTACCAAACTTTGAGACCTTATCGTACGTAATATTTGAGGACTTTAGGAACTTACATATCGGGGATCCGACCTACAGATCTTCCTGAATTAGATTTGCAAGTTTGTAAAATAAAACGTTGACCGCCATTTGATTTCGTGATTGGTGGAGATCCGACCGTTGGATCAGAATGAAATTTTAATATGGTGTTCTAAAAGCACAAGGTGAACTACGAATAGCTTGATCCCTTCATTTAGGGTATGTCTATAGTCTAACCAGGATGTTAGCTGCAGCCATAAATTAAACAAAATGATTTTTTTTTTTGTTTTAGTGTGGTTAGTTAGAATTATAATTAACCATTATTTTATTGTGGCCTACCTATGTATTTGGCTTCCGAATTAGAAATTTCGGGTCGTTACATGGAACAAGACGTTCCAAGGGGGAGGGTGGCATAAAAAATTGACTAAAACATGTTCCACGGATAGCGCGTCCCAGGAAAATTGGCGCACTAAACGTGAGACGAGTGTGTCCCGTCCCACTGTGTTCCGTCCAATCCCATGTACCAAATGACACCTGAGATACATGCGGCGTATTGTGATTGGTTGTTTGAAATTCATTATCTATCTCATCAAGTCAACTAGTCATTTGAGTCTTTTAACTGTGGACTGGAGACATAATTGTAAATATATGTATCCTATCACGGAACCTTCAAGTTCATCTTGTATCTAGAATTGGATTTGCTCCGGACCTTAGTGTTTGGAGCTTAGGGTTCAAATCATCTAGTCCGCTAATTGGTGTGTAAAAGAAATCAGAGCCATTGATTTTGTGTGGTGAGCCAGAAAAATGATTTAATGGGGACCGTTGGATTGTATTTGTGAGACCCAGATGAATTGATCCTAAGGCGTTGAAGACTAAGGTCCGGAGCGAATCCCATTCCCTCGTATCCAATTCCCTTTCCGTGCTAGGTCTGAAGTGTAATTTGAGCTTTGTAAGCCCTTATGATAATATGTGGATAATGGCTAGAAAAATAAGACAAAAGAGTGGGAATCCTAATTTTAAGTGATTTTTTGTAAACTTTTTAACTTTTTTTCACCACTTTTATTGTATTTGTTCATTGATTTTCAAATCTCAAGTAAGGAGAAAAATGAATATAGTGAAAAAAACTGGTGTGTAAAAATTATTATTTTTTATTAAGAAATGATTTTTTTGAGGTCATTACTAAGAAATTAATGTTAAATAAGAATTAAGAAAAAGAAAAGGGGGTAAAAGGTAAAATAAGAAAAACAAAATGAGACAAAAGTGAAAAGGGAAGAAAAGAAGCGGACCCTCGTTTGGAAGTATTTTTAAATAATTAAAATCACATTTAGAGAAAATATTTTTGAAACAAATCTTTAATTAAAATACAAGTTAATTTTGGAAAGGGTGCCTTTAAATAACTTAACGTTTTTTACATAACAAATGTTTCTTCAAGAATGCATTTCAAATGTGTTTAGTGCTAAAAAATATTTTATCTAAAAATGTTTTCATTCATTTAAAAACACTTGTCGAAATAATTAGTATACTAGCAGGCTTGGCGAGAGTTGGAAGCCGAGCCAATAAGTGGAGCCGATCGAACAGGAGGAGAAGAAAACTAGAAAATAAATTAAAGAAAGAAAGGAGGCAACTTAAAGAGAGGAAGATGACGGAAGCCAATTAACGGCAAAAATTGTCTGTTAGCCTGCAAAACGCGAAGGCAGGTTTGTTTCTGTGGCCCGTCGTGCCCTCACTTCACTAGAGAAAGAGAGAGTGGGGAGTTCTTGAGCCCCCTCCATCCGGAATCTCTATACAGTCCGGTTAAAGCAACCCCTCACTCGCGCGGGTCCCACCCCCAGAAACACCACACAGTACACACCACGCCCTCATCATTATTACACACACACACACGCACACTCTTTCCCCTCTCGTGTCACAGACTCGGTAGTAGCAGTTGTTTCTTTCTTCCTTTCTCTCTCCTCGCCGCGTCCGACTCACTCTAACATTAACATCTGCAGCTGCATACGGATAGATGGTGGCTGGTTGGTTGTTATTATGACCGATGACGGCAGAGAAGATTATTGATTTTGTTTCTGGCCGTACACGTGGCTCTGTGTACTTGAACTGTGGTACCGTTTTCTGTCAGAGTAAATTTACAGGGATTAGGGTTTTAGGGTTGGTTGTTGGTTGCGGATTAGGATGTTCTCCTAACCAAATGGTGAGGATCCTCCTGATCAGGTCTATTAGATTGTTCAAATTTTATCTAACGATTATAATTATTATAACTTTTAGAGGGATCTCTTATTTGTAGTCGTTGGATAAAATTTGAATGGTCTAATCGACCTGGTCAATAGGATCCTCACCATTTGTTTAGGAGAGGATCCTCACTATTTGCTTAGGAGAGGATCCTGATCCGTTGGTTGCATCATTTGCATGAATTCATTAAGTCAGAGGTTCCTCCTTATCAAACCCCTTTGACTTTACTAAACTCCCTTTCAAAGCTTTGATTAGAGGTTAACTAATCCAAATTTATCCTTGAGGTTTGATTTATTTATTTTTGTTTTTATTGTCGAAACAAAGATGTCGAGTGTATGAGTAAATATTATCAGAAAATATTCTAAAATATATTTCAGTTACAAGTTTCTTGTTATTTAAGTTGAATCGGACAAATATATGTCTTCACATTCTATGAGTTCTTAAACCCAAAACCCTAAATCCTACAACTTAATATTAAGAACATCAGTTGGATTTTAGGGTTTATAGCTTCATTGGGTGAGGAATATAATATAACCCTGAAGTGTAAAGTTACATGGAGTAAGCTTAAATTAATTAGGTTAGAACAGTAAATTTGACCAGATTGAGACAATGGAGTACCAAATACAACTGGTGTATGCATATGGGTTCAACAAATTTTGGCTGCTATCGCAATAATTTGAGTGCAAATTTCAGAGCAGTTGGACCACTCTGTCCTGGGTCCGTTCACGGTTCATATGCTTGTTTTTTTCCATTAAAATGTTAGGCCTAGAATTAGGGGTTATTTAGCAACTAGAGATTTTTGGCCTTTTACCAGTCATTATCTTTTGGCTCGCAGGTGAAACTGTGAAAACTGAAATAAAAAGTAAATTCAATCAAAATGCAGTTGAGTTTTAAAAGCACTTGATATCTGATATGACAGAAAAAATGCTGCCTCCTGCAAGCAATTGCATCAAATCATTAAAATTACAGTTGAAGCTTTTCCATGTGGGAATCATCAACAATCCTTAATTAATGGGAATGTTTCTGGACAATTTATAATTAATAATGAACACTGTTGGCAGTTTTCCTTAATTGCTTGAAAAACAATATTGTCTTTAGAAAGATATTTACAAAACTGGTTACCCCACTCGTGACAAAATTACATCATTACAATCCGGTTGATTCGAACTAGATATCGAGCTTATGTCAATATGCATGTCATTGCCTTCATTTGAACCAAATATAAAGCCATTTTTCAACCTGAAAAGAATTTGAGCCGAATATAAAGCCATTTTTCAACCTGAAAGGAAAAGACAACTTTATCCAACTAGTGAAAACAACTACGACTAAATCCAAGATTAGTTGGTCTCTAAGTCTATATATATTTATCCAATGAGAATTTGAATGGACAAAGCAGATCATAAACCTAGATTTGCTTTATTTTGAAACTCTGCTTGAAATTAATTTGTTCTTTCACATGGAATCATACTCGATTACTGAGAGAGAGTGGGTTCTTGAGAGCTAATTGTTTGTTCCAATGATTGTGCAACAAAATAAACAGGCAATACACAACACAAGGCAGCAGTTCACAGGTCACACAGTAAACTAAACAGCAGTTACTTGTGAATTAGCAATCATGAAGTTGAATGATGAAGATCTTGATGCAATGCATTTCCACTTTCTTTCAAAATCAATGGACCCAATTAAGCAGAAGCCAGAGTCTTAAGATATCAAATTAATAATTGGGATTTGTGGGATGAGGGTCCAGGACTCCTGGTGATTGGAAGAAATTAAGAAAGACATAGGCAGGTAGTTAATCACGGATTTGTGGCTTTCGTGTTGCTTTCTGCTGCTAGTCGAAGACTTTCTCTGCAGTTTAAGCTTAATTGATTTTAATTTAATCATTCACACAAGTAACAGTGCAAGTTGTAACATCAATAGCAATCATAGTATGCGCCAAAAGGCTACAGGTTACTTTCACTTATCGTTCATCAAAAGTATTTGGATGAACATTGACAGATTGACTAATAAATTTGTCAAATGGTCAAAAGAGTTAAGCACATGAGGAGTGAAGTCATGTTTGATTTGGTTTGGGTCTGATTCTTGTTGAGGATTGGGCTGACCCACTGGAGCATGTCTAATATTTAACCCATTCTTATCAGTTTTTTTTGAGAATTTCCATCTAAATAGTGTTCATAAGGAAGGCAATCACATTAGGAAAGATATCATATTTAGAAAGGAAAACTTGGTCAATACTCGTTCAAATTGGTGTAAAGATGTCACGCGTAAACGAGTTAAAACACTTCATTCGAGATCACCTTAGTAAGTATATTATGCTCAATGACTTAAAATATAACCATGTCTTGACTCTTTGTAAGTTCTCAAAGAGGCTTATGGTAATACGCTGATTCTGGGATAGAATAGGTTCCCCTCCTAAACTTTTTGAAACCTAAAATATCAATGTAAACTCATGGCTTTCTTTGATTTAAAACTAATATCTTTCACTAAACTTTTCAACCAAAGTAACCCTCACACTGTCACACACCATGGGACTTAACTCAATACGGAGCTTCAACAATAGATTTCGCAACTACCTTCTCTTTTAACTAGCGATCATATATCTGTTTAACAACAATTATTGGCATATAAAAAAAATCACGATTTGCCTAACAAATTACGTTTTGCAATGGTTTTGACGAAAAAACAAATATGTTTTTCATTTTAAGAACCATACACTTTTTTTTCTTTCTTTTTTTTTTTTTCACAATTTTATAAATACCCAACTATTCGTTCATCAGTTTCCCACCCAAATTTTAAATTTTGCAGAGAAATATTTAAGATTTTTATGTGCCAAAATGAGTTTGTGTTAGAAGAAAGATGAAGAAGGTAGTATATTGAGGAAATTGTACCCCAAAAGCTGAGTATATACAAGGGAGTATGATTCTCTTCCTTCCATTCTCCCATATGCTTACTCATTCATGTGTATTAAAATCATTCCAACTTCTTGACATTTACTAATACATATGAAACAAAACAAAATGCGACTCTCATAGTAAACACGTCATGTACTTCTCTCACATATTTTGTTTGATTCATGATTTCTTCTATTTTAATTAAGTAAACATGTGATTAACTCCGCGTCCTAATCATGAGTTAGGTCCTTACTAGTTAATTCATGGGTTAAGAATGATGATCCAACCAAACCCTGTCCAAGTTACAAAATTAAGAGCACTGGTCAATCATAATAACAATTATACATCTAGAAACATGCTAGTATGCTACGCCTAAAACTTTGTTTAATAGAATTAGTTTACTCTATTATTGAGTGTAACTCTCCCATGAATGACATACCTATGTGGCGTATCATGTAATAGAGTAAAATAATATATCAAACTACTAAGTTTTAGGTATCAAGCACTACTTATTATATATATGATTTGACATCTCCGGTATACATTTCAAGTGAAACAAACGTTTATATCCTTTCTCATATGCCTAATATATATGACAAAAACACGAACTTAACTTGAGCACTTGATCGACACTCAAGAACATTATTGAATTTGTACGTCGATGCCTGCTTAATTTGCATCTGAACGCAAACTTTGTTGAACTTCAAGTACTAGTTCTTCTACGCTCAACTGACATTCCTGTCCTATCTGTGTAACAAAGAAATTCATCATCAAATAATCGATAGGAGCAATAATTTAGTCAGCACTCTTTTTCTCATTTTATACATCTCTCTTTATTTGAATAAATTAAATAGAAACAAAGAACGTAATTAAACATAATCGTACTGGAAGAGAAAAGAGTGTAGTTAACATTTTCCTTACCAATTTTGCAAAACAATATCCATTCATGAGAGTATGCCTTCAATTTACAAAATTAACTAATGACGTGCCACTCCTGGAAGCTAGTCCATATTTTATACGCATGTGATCACATATATTTCTTCAGTTCTTTCTTCTGGTTCTAGATAAACAAGTTTTAAACATCAGTAATGTTAATTTATAGCTAGCTACTATTAGATAAATTTAGTGATTTGATTATAATTAGAAACTTATTTGCCCTAAGCAGCTCTCGTTGTCATGATCTGTAGTGAGCGCTTGAGGGTAACTAAAACCCTAACTTCCCAACAAAGTTTTGGTCGTAAGTTTCAACTGAGCACAATTAGGGGTGTTCGAAGATTGGGTTTCAATAACTACATAATTAAAGAGGTTTCATGATACAACGTACGTACCTTGATTACAAAAGAGTATAAAACAGTGTCTTCCATGCTGCTGATGTTGAGGTGAAGAACATCAAATGAAAGCCTCTCGAACATACCAATGATCTTGGCAATTTGGCCAGGTATTCGCCAAGATATTATCTTCACCACCACGTTGGATCCCGAGATCTTTGCTTCGACGTCAGCCACCGGAGAGTTGCAACTTGCTCCAATAGCTAGTTCCTTATTGATCATATGGTGACGGTTTTCAGTCCCCAAATTAAAATTAAAGTCAGGGTTTTGATGAGGTTGTGTAGCGGTTGGATATTTCTGAGGCAGTGCGACTACTGGTCTTGGGCTTGGATTAGGGCTAGGGCTTATGCTTTTTCTTCTTTTGTTAGATTCCAGACTCTGTAAAACTCGATGCAATTCCTTGATGAATTCAATCACACCTCCGATGATTGATGCTTGGTCTCCCTAGTACATGTTAAACAACTAGTTAATGAGAAAATAATTAACACCGACTTAAGCTAATCATATATAGTATACAAACATGAGAGAGATGTGCATCGAGTAATATATACAGGTACCCTTTTGATGTAGAAACAAGGGGTCAAAGAGCGTAAGACTTTGAGATGCTCATTCATCTGTTTCCTCCTGTTTCTCTCCACAGCTATGTGAGACATGGTTTTGATCTTGAAGCTTATCTTCTGTGCACTGTTTCCTTTCTTTCAACCGCTTTCTTTTTCTTCCACATTTATTCAACTCAAAAGCTATGATATTTATATGATATACATTGAAAGAAACCCAGCATATCCAAAACACCTGTTGGGTTGATATTAAATGCTATAGGTCGCATTCTCGTGAAGTTGTAATTTCTACTCTCTCTCTCTCTCTCCCCGTGCGAGTTAAAGAAGGAAGAGTTAGAGTTAAGCTTTATTTTCCCATGCACACATGTATCTACTATACTCTTTAACTCCCTTCATGCGCATGACATGCTTACCCCGTTCAGAAGCTTTCTTAGGACTTAAAGATTCACCTTTGTAGTTCTTTGTTGGAAATTGCATACTTTAATTATTCGAAGAAGTATCCCAACTCCCAACTGAGTATTGTTGGTTTGTTTGTCACATAAGCTTTTATTTGAGTATATCATGTTGCAAATTCCTCTTATATGCATTTGAAATAATTCTTGGGTGCACTTCTGATCCTCTTTATCTAACATCTTGTAGTTTATTCGTTAATAACTTGGTCTTAATCCCTTGAGACTTGAACATTGCTATTCTTGCAAGGGTTTCAATTATACGTCGATTCACAATTAATTAAGGAACATATTTGAGTATAACAATAACTAAAAATAATTGACTTTAAAACAAAGTTAAGATTAAGTTGCGCATATTACCGCTATTTTCTCTTTTTTTCTGTTGCATTTTTCGTTTTCTTTTGCTCTCTCCCTAGTACGTATGCCCCGATACAAGTGCTTAATATTAAGATGTGATTAGTGGCAGAGGGCGCAAAAAGCTTATTAGTATCTACTCATTTCGCCATATAATGAAGAAAACAGCGGGAAATCCTTTTATGGTTAAGCTAATGTTTCTTAAGTACCTACATGCACTAAGTATAGACACATATTTGACCATTATATTTGATTTAATTGTTATCGATCACTCAATTTTAAGCATTGAATTAAACTTACAAGTCAATATATCAGAATAATGAGGGCTAAATGAGCATATATAAAGATTCAATAGGTATTATGTATTTATCAAATTCTTCCTGCTGGTCATCTGCTGAACTCCATTCTTTGTTTTGGTGGGGAAATACGTAGCTAGGCTAGCTATATCTTCTATATGTGTGTGTGTGTATAATAATAATAATAATAATAATGACGCCCAGGATGATACTGACTCTTGCGTTGGAGACTTTACAAGACAGAGAATGAATGTCCCATCATCGTCGCTGAACTACTACGTACATTCTCATCCCATTATATCAATTACTACTACGTGAATGGGCTCATACCTAAAACCATTCAAAATTTAAGAGAGAGAGAGAGAGAGTCTAGAGCTATGTTATCTCTGTCTCTTTAGCTTTTTGAGAGTCTCAGAAAGTTGCAAGGAGACTGGATTTGTAGCGTAATTGATGTGTTGTAGCTAAGGAAGAAAAACAGGCGTTTTTATATCTTGATTGGAAAAGCCCTATGACAAATTATATATTTGCATTTCGATCCCGCCAAGGCTTCAAGCACTACACACCTACAGCAAAATCTACGACCTGTAATCGATAGAGGCCATACAATATTTCAGTCTCAGTTATTAATTCAAAACAGACTGTTCTTGCAAGCGGTGAAAAATAACTGGCACCAAAGAAAAGAAGAAAGAACTTTTATGGCAACTATATATAAAAACACGTAAGAGAATCCATGACGAATTAATTGGCATTGGCATGAACTTTGCTACTAGCTAGCTTTTCATCTCCCGCCAATATCATTGATACCAGTTCAGTGGTTAAATTTGGACACAAAACTTTTCCGGTGTTTGATAGTATTTATTGGATAGTAACGACTAGTGGGTTATGGCTAAGAAAGATGAAAGATTATTTCAAGATATGTACGTAGGTTACTACGCTATTAGGCTTAACAAATTGGTCTTCCAAACTTGTGTGTAATCTTGTGGATATAATGCATCACTGACCTTGTGCCTTTTGTTTGTCAAGTTTTGTACTCCTAAGATAAACTTGAAACACACTAAAGATAACAATAACACTCAAGTTCTAAGCCAAAACCATAAACTGCATAATTTTGTTCTTAGTGCTTTGGGTTTCAATTAAAAAAAGGCAGAGAGGGATATATAAAATTTTCTTATAGCACTTGTCTGTGACTCGTCAATAGAGGTTTAATACATACAACGGTTCAACAATCATTCATAAACCATATGACACTTAGGTTGCACCATTTCAATAAGGGGGCACAATATCATGTGAAATGTCTCTTCATTTGAAAACCTCTAGCTTGTGGAACATGTTTTTGATACTATATACGGAGTATCAAAGTTCAGAGTTTAAAACTGACTAAACACGTCCTTACATTCGAAGAGACACGAAAAATTTGAATTTCACGACAACATTGACCGGTCCTTCAACAGGCTCCGACTGATCACCTTACGAGGTTTTATTAGTCCGACTGGTCGTTGGACATCAGTACATCTAGTCACTCCTGTTGCTTCTTTCAAATTTCATAATCCTGCTTCAATCCGACTGATCACTGTAATAATTCCGACCCGTCACCTTTTCATATCTTTTGTTTTGAAAATTTCCAACGCTATTAGGTATTGGTCACAAAAGAAGTCGTGTTCTTATATTCTCCTTCCCTTCAATTCCCCTCCAGTCACTCTCATCCTTCCCTTTGATTTATACATACATTTTGCCAACACAGCATTGTTTAGGGTTTAGATTTGTTAATGGGTATTTATATACAAATTAGCATCCCTTCTAACATCACAACGAGACTACCAATCTGCTGATCTATATATACCGCGACGAGTTATACACACTTTGGGCAAGTTTATGGGAACCTCTAGATGTATTAAAAGCTTTATGCAATAAAAGCTATATTGCACTTCTTACAACCTAATCGTTCATAGTCAACTTTAAATCCAGAGCACATCATTTTCTTTTGTAACAACTGAAAGTTCTATCTGTACCACCAAATTTCATCTAACTTGGGTAACGTATATATTAAAGCGAGGTTCTTCAACGCAGGAGTCTGCCCACCTACATTATGTTGTCTTGTTCTCTTCATCTGCTTGAGCATATAAAGGAAAATCCAAAGCAAATCACAAACAAACCAACATCAGTACAAAATATATAAACATGGAACATAGATTATGTACATACGAATACTTCCTTAAAGCGAAAAACCTACATCTTGATATCACATAGCTCAGCTGACAACTACGGATTTTGAAGGGCAAAACTTTTGCACAATAGTTTTATACCAAGAATACGTGAAGATAGTGAGAACTAGCCCCCTAAAATCACCAACAAGGTTAATATTAATGCCAACACCTATATGCTTAAAATTCATGAGTTCGGGTCAGCAGGAAAATGTTATGTTATGCTTTGGCTAAGGAGGAGCTCTGTCAGTAAAATCAAGACTATGCTACACAGGTTCGGCTACTTCAGGCGGTAATTCATAAACTTTAGTTGGATTAAAAGTGTAACGATAATGACCCACCACTAAGAGACCTTTCAAAGCTCTGCAGTTGTGAAATGAAACCAGCATTAGGAGATGCCTGAGGTCGTCTGCTCTTCACATGTTCAAGTGCTTGAGATACGCTCATGCCATGCTTTTTCATCAGATATGCAACAATAATAGTCACACTGCAAGGAAAACAATTAAAAACTCCCAATTCAAATAATATTAGGAAGCAAAGTGTTTCCGTCAAGGGTATATTTTCTTCTATGCTGTACAAGTGTCCTGACTTCGTTTGAATATGGCTTACTAGAATTGATGAACATTCGACAGAGCCTGAATCTGATCTAGATTCAAACAAACTAGGCAAAACTACATAACTCTTGATTTTTATCTAGTTAAAAGTTAAGGTTCTAAAAGACGCTAGGCACTAGTCGGGCGGCAGGCCGGGGCCTAGTGCCTTGGCGCTAGATGAATTAGACGGATTTAATTAAATTTATTATATAACATATAAATAAGTGCCTAATACACTCTAAAAATTAAAAAGGGTAAATTACATAAAACTACTTCAACTATTAGGTTAGTTACAGTTTCATACCCCATCTTTAAAAAATGTCAATATCATACCTCATCTTACGAATTTGTTACAATTTCTTACCTTTCGTCAGTTTGTCTGTCAATTATTCCATTAAATAATGACATGGCTTACAAAATTAATAAAATATTTAAAAAATGATTAAAAACTAAAAAAATAAAAATCATTTATTTATTTATTTGTTTTTTTTGCATGGGGACCCACCCCTCATCCCCCTCACCCTTTCTTCCCCCTCCCGCCTTCCCCAAACCCAAAGCCAGATCCACACCTTTCTCCATCATCACCACTGCCGTCACCTCAACCACCACGAATTGCCGCCGTGTTGTCATCAAGTGATCCACAAGCTCCGAAATCGACATGGTGCAAAACAAGCAGGGCATATACATGCCGAAGCAGAAGAAAGTCGTGATCTTGTGGGACTTGGACAATAAACCCCCTCGCAGGCCGCCGTACCAGGCGACGATGACGCTGAAACAGCTAGCCTAACGCTTCGGCGAGGTTTTGAGTTTTGGGTTTGGGGAAGACGAGAGGGGGAAGAAAGGGTGAGGGTGGATCTGGTTTTAGGGAATGGCGTCGGTTTTGAATAAAAAGGTAAATCAATGGCGGTGGAAGCAGAAGACGAAGAAGGCTGAGAATGAGGGCTTCGTGGCGAAGAAGAGGAGGGAGACCTAGTTCGAAGTAAGAGAGTACGCATTGGGGAGAAGATCGTGCGATACGAATCCCGATTCGGGTCAGATGTCACTGGACGAGCCTCCGGCTTCTTGGGACGGGTATTTGGGTCCGAGAGCCCCTTACCCGAGGCTGACCCCGATGGTTTTGGTTATGGAAGAGAGCTGGGAGAGGAGTCCAGGCGGCTCAGCTCAGACCAAAGACTATACAATTCGCAACGGCAGCGAAGCTTCGAACAACCAAGTTTCGATCGATCCGCAATGGTGGAGGTTAATGAGCTGAAGTTGGGATCAAATGCTAGATTCTCCCCTGCCACTTCAGAGTTGTTCTATGGGGCCTAGCTGCTGATTACAGAGAATGAATTGATGAGTTCGATGGGTTCGAATTCGAAGTTGAAGTCTGTTGAAGATGATGAGCGTGCGGAGGAGGGCAGCGGCGTTGAGATTGGCTCTGAACCTATTTGCAAAAATGCGGCTTTGGAATCAACCAATGGGGTTGATGTTGATCATCAAAAGTCGAATAAGAGGCATACGAAGTAGAGCTTTTGGGGTTTGATGCAGGGGGTGGATCTGGTTTTTGGGAAGACGGGAGGGGGAAGAAAGGGTGAGGGGGATAAGGGGTGGGTCCCCATGCAAAAAAAAAAAAAGATTTTATTTTTTTAATTTTTTTAATATTTAATTAATTTTTTTAAGCCACGTCACTATTTAACGGAATAATTGACAAACAAACTGATGGAAGGTATGAAATTGTAACAAATTCGTAAGATGAGATATGACATTGACATTGACATTTTTTAAAGATGAGGTATGAAACTGTGACTGACCCAATAGTTAAGGCATTTTTTTGTAATTTACCCAAATAAAAAATATACTTGTAGTGAGAATTTGGTAAAGTTAAAACTTAAAACTTAAGTCATCATAGCATTGTCATCATCACAGACTAATGCAATAAAAATAAGAAAAACCCAAAATCCAAAAGCAAATTTGAAAATTCACTAATTCATAAACTAGGTTCTATTTTAGTAGCTTACCCAGAAAACCCTTTCAAGTTAATTAAAAAAACATTTAAAAACAATAGAACCGCCTAGCCCGCCTAGCCCCTACCCGATGTTTCTGCGGGTTTTCGCTTAAATTGCATCGGTCCTCCACCGCCTAGCGCCTAGGTGGCTGCCTTGGCCAATTTTTAAAACCAGCAATTGAAAACCAAAATTTTTTCTATTCTAATATTTAATAACAGAGAAGCAAATTCTAAAGTACATTTATCCTAAAACATTAGTTCGTTATCCATGATGTATCAAAGAGATCAACATAACCATATTTCAAGGATTCACTTCACATGGGAATGATTAACAGTATGACTTAAAATAGGATAGCGAAGAAGACAACCTGAAAGCAATAACCTATACTGGGAGAGAAAAATCACCTTCTGGATCTTCCCACAAAGCAATGAACCAACACACCACCACCCGATCTTTTAGCTTCATCAATATAATCGATGCACTCATCGAAGTGCTGTTTTAAATCTGTGCAGACTCTGTCCGCAACTATCTCAATTTTAAAAGAGCACCAAAAGATAAATACGAATTCAGTTCTACAATCTCACACCTTGCCTTGAAACAACAAATATGATCACGATTATGTTAAACACTTGTAGACCAAGGCATTAGAATCATGATTGCATACTGCAGTGGAATGTTATCTAGAAGAATGGAGACCACCAACGATGCACAGATTTACTTATGCATTTCATATATATGCTAAATCGTTTGAAAACCACTTATGATCGACTAAACAATCATCTCAACTACACAAAACAAAGGGTTAAATGCAAGTTGAAGACTGTAAGAAACAATCAACTCTGAGACAATAAATTAAAGTACAATTATCCCTAAAAAGTAGAGGGTAGTTTTAAAACCAAAATGACATGAGAAAACGAATTGCACCGGATCAGAGGAACAACATTCATACCATTTATAACCTTATACACAAAATCATTTGGATATGCAGGTGCCAAAGAATTAGCCACGGTCAAAATGTGTGTGATGTTCAAGTTTTTCAGTTCCTCCTTGTTATTTGCAGCTCCAATAGAACCCAAGAACAGACCCTGGAAAATGAAAATAATAAACTGCAGAAAGCAGGGCGGTAGAAACAATGAACAGTGAATGGCAAAAAACAGATCGTGATATAAAAATCTAGTGACCTCTTCAATTTGGCACGGAACATTGTCCTCTTTAGAGCATCTTGTCACATGTATAACTCTCAACAATGCTGCAATTTGTTTCTTAAGGGATTCATCAATCTGATCCATTGCTAATAACAGGAACTTTTTTTCACTCTTGTAGACTAAATCCCCTGCAAGGAACACATCCGAATGATAAGCCGAGCAAATTCATCAATCGGGTCCATTGCATCATATACTCAAGCGAAAAGAAAACCCCGGGAGCAACAACTAACTGACAGAAGAATCGATATAAAATAGTACGTACAGCAAATACGAGATTCAGACCAGAGCCCACAAAATGCATAACACAGAATCTAGATCTCAAAACATGAACTTTGACTAATTTCTGAAATACCATCTTAACAAAAAGCAAATCAAGTGGCAAAATTCAGATCAAGTTTTCTTGAGAAAATAGACATAGACACATCAATCGAGTTTTTCAACATTGGATTGTAAACCCGGATGTGACCCTTTGGAGATTAGAGAATAACCAATTAAACAAGCCCGTGGGAGCAAATCAAACTAGTAAATTACCATAAACAATTTTACCCATATGAATTCAGCTCCTTCTAAGAAAATAAATAAAAGTATGAATTTAGCTTTCCCCGATCATTGGTTTGTTCAACAACCCCAGAAGTGCTAAATTCAGATCAAATTGGACGAACAAACATCTAGAGATCAGGTGCGCGTGAGAATAAAAATAAAATTAATTGACAAAGATTGAAGAATTGGAAAGAAAGGAGAGAGTGAAAAGGGGAATAGAAGAAAAGACTCACTGAAGAAGCTGCGAGTATCAGGAGTGCGTCTGTTTGTCGCGCGTATTTGATCGTTCGGTTTCTCTTCGCTCTCCGATATATAAAAAAGTTGGGTTAATTACACTAACACTTAACCCTCAAGTTCCACTTTTCACATAATTTCTTCGCGTTTGAGATGTTACATTATCATCCCTTATATTTTAATTCACTTTCACATGTTCCTTCAAGTCAAGATCCTACTAATAAGTTAACAACTTTACCATTATAACTAATTAATTAAATAACAAAGAAATATATTAGGAAAAAGAAAATATAAAAAATAAATTAATTAAAAACTTAAAAATAATTAAATCAATGCAAACCTTTATCAAGGTACTGTAAGTAAAATTGTCAGATTGGCATTGCGGGAGGGTCTTTAGTTAAAAACCAAAAATGCCTCGTCAAGCAGATTGTTTCGACAATAAGCCGCGAGCAAGGCTGTGTAAGTTTCAAGAGTTGTTTCACAGCACTTTTCAACCATTGTAAATTTCAAGAGTTGGTTCACTGTCTGCGAGCAAAGCAATGGAGTTTTTTTAGGAGAGAAAGAGGATGCGGGAGGAGAGAGAGGAAGAGAAGGAGATTAAAGAAGCCATGGATAGCATTGGCCTGCAAAATTGTTAAAGCAGTGACGGGGTAATGAGTAGTAAGGATGGGGCGGGGGAAGGTGGCAATGGTGCAATTGGGGAAAGGCTTAGAGTTTTCTCTCTTTTTTCCTTTTTCCTTTTTTAAGTTTTTAATTTATTTTTTAATGTTTAATTTATTTATTTATAATATTTTTTTCCTAATATATTTCTTTATCATTTAATTAATTAGTTAGACGGATAAAGTTGTCAATTTATTAGTAGAATGTTGACTAAATGTGTTATGTGAAAGTGAATTAAAGTGTGAGGAGGTGTTAGTGTAATGTCTTAAATGTGAGGGAGTTTTATGAAAACTCAATAAACCTTAGGGAGTGTTGATGTAATTAACCCTATAAAAGTTTTCATCCTTTCATTTTTTTCTTTTTCGGAGAATTTGTCTTCCAAGTTTTTTATTTTTGGAAAGTCATTCCCACCTCTACAATCTTGCTCTTTTAAGTTTCTGTTTCTGAAATGATTAATTTTTTAATATGTCGTCTATATGATTGTTGTTTTGTCGCATGACTTATTTTTTTGGGTGCCTTGACTACGTTACATACATTTACGAAATATATTCACCATTTAATAGTCATATATGATATTCACCATATTTTTTTTTGTCAAATAAGATATTCACCATATCATCGTTAGTATTATCTTTTAAGTCTCTTAAATTTGATTCGTTTAGCAATTAAAATTTGATTTCTGAACATTTGGGTTCAACTATTGACACTCCAAACTCCTCATAAGACTATTTTTCCTTCTAAAATAAAAAGTTAGGAGTATAAGATGAAATTTTAAGAGTGTTAATAATAATTTTTTTAAGAATGCTAATAACAATCAATTTTACTAAATTTTTTTCTTCTTTACTTTGGTTGGTTGGGGTGACTAATTGTACGGATCGGGTAGGCCTCAAAATGATAGTGCCACAGTTTGGCAAAGTAAGTTGGTATAAATAGTTGGTAAGTGAATTGTTTGGCCATGAGATATAATTTTAACAATTCTTCAAGATAATTGCAATTACATAAGCATGGAAATATCCAAAAATAAAATGCTAACAAGATTATGTTTTAGAAGAAATTTTATTATCAATCACCATATCATGTGATCTACAAAATATTAATTACGTAGACCATCTATCTAACATCACCCTTCCAAAAAATCATATACAAAATTTGAAGTTTTCATATATCTCTTCATTCTGAAAAACTCTTTGAAGTTTATTGATAGACTATCATAATACCAGGAAGACTACCTCCAATCACAATAGAAGTCCTTGGCCTCTCACCTCCATCCGCAAACCCTAAACACAAGACATCATTGCTCACATACACCATTGAATTTGCTCCGAACATTGTCCAATATACACTCTCGCTCTGCAACACGAGATCAATTGAAGGCACAGAATGCCCAACCCTTGTAACACCGATGTTCTTCGAACTGAAGCATGTTCTGAAAGGCGCTACTGCTTTCACTCTTGGGATTTTATAGGCAACTTCTTTCACAAATGCATTCACAACTGCGTTGTAGATTGAGGTCTCCAAAACCGTGTACGGATTCACCGTACTAATGTTCGTGCCGCCATACCCTTCATTGTCAATGGCCAGCAATGAAGTATTCAAAGCAACAACCTTTCCATTGACCTTAATCGACTTCACATTGATGAAGTACCCCACCGAAGGCTCGCCTTGAAAATAAGCACCGGCTGTGCTGACAGGGTTGATGATCAATGGAGTGAAAGTAAGTGACTTGGACACCTCAATATTGGGAAAGAGAGTATAAGGCCTGTCCCCGAAGATCACAACGCCACTAGACTTCGATGAAGAGCTCAAACAAATTGCAAACTTTCGGGGGAGGCTAAAGGCGGAAGCAAATTGAGAGGGAAGCCCGATTTTATCCCTGCCGAGGCCAGCCATTCCCTTGACACCACTCGCTAGGCCTTCCAACAGAAATGTGGGACCGCAAGTGAAGAGTAGGTTGGGGACAGAGACCAGCCTACCTGGATTAGACCCATCTGTGGATTGTAGGGACACAGTGTCTTGACCAAGGTCGCCGCTTGTGGAGGTGCGGGTGATGGTGTTACCGGGGGAGAGAGCACATGTGTTGTTGCAGCCTGGCTTAGGGGAAGAGTAGCACTCTGTAGTACAAGACTTGGGAGTTTGAGAGTGAGCATTGGGCGGAGTTGCAGCGAGCCGGCTTGTAGGTGGAGGAAATGTAGTCCTTTTCACAGTCCACCCCAAAGGTACCGACCACCAAGATCAACTGTGAGTTTTATGGCTACAAAAGGGGTTCTTTGGCTGAAGGTGGTGAGGTATTGGAAGGTAGAGGAGTCTTTTGCCACCGGAAGAACAAGGGCTTTTGGTCTGAAAGAGGCAGTTTTGGCAAGTGAAGGGACAACGAAGAAGTGGAAGAGTGATGAGCAAAAGAGAAGGCAATGAAATGAGGAGGAAGCCATTGTTAGCAGTTGATGGATTTGAATGGTTGAAGTGGGATGGCATTGCCGCCAATTTATAGGACTTGGAGGTCAATGAATATCATTGACCAAAAATCAGGAGTGAATTATATTGACCCAAAATTAGAACCCTGGTCTGTCAAGGATGGCGACTCTGGACAATTCCTTGCCAGCTAAACCCGCGTTCATCTATGTTATTTAAGTGTCTTTCTAAACCTTTGTTAGTTATTTTTCTTCACTACAAATGAATGTTTTAATAATTTTGGATTTATCTTATTTCTTTGTAAATGTGATTTATAACTGATGAATTGAAATATAGACGGTTCAGATCCTTGAAAACAATTACAAAATAGAAACCACAATAAATTATTTCAAAATAAGCTATTTGAGGGATCTCTCACCTAAAGATAGCTATGTACATATACACACATTTTAAATCTATAACTATGCAATTTTTCCTTTTTTTTTTTTTTTTTTTTTGTTTTGGCAAAAAGCTTGTAGCTCAAGTTAGTTTAACACATTTATCTTTACGCACATCTTAAGTTCGATCCCCCTCCATAACGTCCCTTTCATATAAGAGAAGAAAACTATTAGTCTTCTTTTGGGTGCAATGAAGCTCTATATGCTAAACATGCATTTCTTCCTATCATTTCTCAGACACGATAAATTCTTGTGTGTGTGTGTGTGTATTCAGAAATATGACCTTGCTGTTCTCCATGTGGAGGCAAATGAGATGTGTAAATGTACAAAAATGTACTACTTTTTGGCACTTCCCGGCCAAGCAACCGTTGGAACTCCAAGATTGACACTTTCTGGCAGAGGAAATGTGTTCGTTTTAGAGTTTCCGGATCCAAAACTCGTGTCGCTGACTTGTTTTTGCCCCGGTTTAGGTTATTTAGCTCTTCTAACACTGATATTATCATATCATTCAACTGTACGAATTACATTGGCTTTTACGTTGGCTTTTGCAATCTGGATTTTTGGCAATGTCGCAATGTCGCAGTTTATTTTTCTTTGCTTTTGAATCACATGGGATTAGTAAATGGTACGTTGCTACTCAATTTTTGAGATTACAGAGTAAAATTTGCGCAAACTTTAAAAGATTTAATTCAGTATGACTAGCAATTTATCTCTCTTGTCTCCGGTGTGAGAGTTTAAAGTTGCTTCCTCGGTTTTTTCACTATAGCAACCTGATCCCATCTTAACGACTGATAGTAAAGTTCTTGTTCTCCTTTTATTTCTGATCGTAATCTAAATTTATCACGTTGCTTGTTCTTCTTTTGTCTTATCGCCTTAAGCTCTGTCCAGTTTCTTTTTGTATTGTCCCATCAAATTTTGAGCATCCATTCCCCTTCTCCTCCTCGAGGATAATACTGGACCTGCTGGTGGGATGTAATGAGTCAAAATGACTTACAACCACCGTGGTTTCTCGGGGGATTTAATAACCCCAATAACTCGCTGGACAAAAGTAGATGGTCCTTTAACTCAGTCACCGTGCATTTGCACCAAACACAACCAAAAATCAAACTGATGGAAGTGAACAAAAACCGTCATCAGGAATCCTCCACTATAGCCAAGTCTACTACTCTGCGATTTTAGATGAACCAGACTCCTGGTCAAAAGTTTATATCAGTCATATGGCGCAAGAGGTGGAAGATCTGGTACGTGGTTCATTTGGAGGAATCTATGGAGCTGGCTTCTTTGGAACATGGAATCAGGCTTATTAGAGTTGCCTTTGTGGATAAAACATTGGATAAGTGGCTGTATTTTTTTAAAAGTGTGTAGGTGCAGCCAATTGTTGAAAATCCTTCAAAAGCAGTCTGTTGGTGCAGTATAGGTGCAGCGAGTTGGTAGGTTCAGACGCACCCCGAGAATTGCTGCAGATTAAAACCCTGATGGGTACCAAATTCCTGCACTGGGAATTCAACCTCAACAAGCACAATAATGGATGGAGATGGAGGAAGAAGAAGCACTGAGAGCGTGTTTGTATTTTTTTTTTTTTTCAATATATTTTTTTTTATCAAAATACCGTTACAAAGGAAAAGAGACTATTGCTCCATTTAAAGGTGTTGAACCCCAAGGATAGCCACTCAACAATCCACTAACAGAAAGGACAAAATAAGCAAAATTAGCTAAATAACTAAACCTTTAGTGATTAAGAAAAACCACTTATTTTAAGTTCCTAACATTACCCTCCCCTTACAAAAACCTTGTCCTCAAGGTTCAAATTGAAATTCGGGATACTCAGACTTGAATTCATCATAATCTTCCTAGGTTGCATCCTTAGATTCTTGGCCAGCCCAATGGATGAGTAATTGAACTCCAACCGTTTGCCCTTTCTTGTACATCCTCCTAGCTATCACAGGTTGTGGAACTTTGGGTAGTATTTCCCCATTTTAAACATCTGGTAACTCAGTAATTGGTTGCACCAATTCCCCAATTTGTTTCTTCAAACAACTGACATGGAAGACTAGGTGGGTGGATCTTTGTGCCTTTAGGAAGCTTAAGCTTGTATGCCACTGGTCCAATTCTTTCCAATATTTCATAAGGCCTATAGAACTTAGGAAGTAGCTTGTGGTGCAAGTGAGCATTCAGTGCCTGCAGTGGGTATGGTACCAACCTGAGATAGACCATTTCACCCATTGAGAATTTCCTTTCAGTCATTTTCTTGTTAGCCTGCATTCTCATTCTGTGCTGAGCCATATCTAGGTTAGTCTTGAGTATGGCAAGTACTTTATCTCTGTCTCTCAAGTTATTTTCCACAACCACCAGCTTGGCAGTACTAATTTCATGAGAAATCACCAATGGATGAGGATGGCCGTAAACCATTTCAAAGGGTGTGAATTTGGTGGATGAGTGATAAGCTGTATTATAATTTCACTCTGCCCAAGCTAACCAGTCTACCCATTTTTTTGGCTGAGTACCTACAAAACACCTTAAGTAAGTCTTAAGGCATTTGTTGACTACCTCAGTTTGTCCATCACTTTGAGGGTGGTATCCCGAACTCATGCAGAGTTTAAAGCTGTTGAGCTTGAAAAATTCTTTCCAAAATGCATTGAAAAAGATTGCATCTCAGTCGCTCACAATGGGTGCTGGCATTCCATGCAGTTTAAACACGTTGTCCACAAAGACGTGTGCTGCAGTTGCAGCCGTGAATGGGTGTGCTAATGCCATGAAATGAGCATACTTACTGAGTCTGTCTACTACCACAAATATGACAATCTTCCCCTTGCATGAAGGCAGTCCAAGAATGAAATCCATACTGATATCTTGCCAAATTTTCTTAGGAATAGAGAGAGGTTGAAGCAGCTTTGAAGGAAATTAGGTTTCATACTTAAACTGCTGGCAAGGTTGGCACCCAACAACATATTTCTTGATATATTTCCTTAAACCAGACCAATAGAAAACCTTTTTGATTCTTTGATAAGTTTTGAGAACCCTCATGTGGCCTGAGGTAGGAGTATTATGATGCTCATACATGATCTTGCTTCTCCAAGGTGAAAGAAGACTAAGAACAATCCGAGACTTATACTTCAAAAATCCATTTTCAAACTTATACTTGGATTGATTAGCATTGTCACTAGAATTATTACTTTTTGCTCCCAACTCTTTGATTTTAGCTTGAATCTATTCATCACTTTCATTATGAACTCTCAGGTCATCTAGCCATCCAAAATAGGGATATGAGATGGCCAAACAACTAGGGGAATTGATGGTAACTTCTAACAATTTTGGATCTGATGGGGTTGAATTTGGTAGTCTTGAGTGCATTAGCTACAATGTTCTCAGTACCATTCCTATACTGTATCTCATAGTCAAAGCCTAATAATTTTGAGACCCACTTCTGTTGGAAAAGAGTATTAGCTCTTTAATTCAGAAAATACTTCAAGCTGCTGTGATCTGTCAATGCTAGCCTTGTAGGTAGTTTTGCCATTTCTTGATGGCATACACAGTGGCAATGAGCCCTCTTTCATAGGTAGAGAGTGCTTGGTTTTTTGGACCAAGAGCTTGACTGGCAAAAGCAATGGGTTTGCCTTGCTGTTGCAGAATTACTCCAATGCCTTTATTTGAAGCATCACACTCAATGGTGAATGACAAGAAAAAAAATCTGGTAGTGTTAGTACCTGTGGAGAAAGCATTGTATCCTTAAGTGTTTGAAATGCTAGAGCGGCCTCAGTGTTCCAACTGAAGCTGTCCTTTTTGGTTAACTGGTATAGAGGTTGACAAATTTTCCCATAGCCAAGGACAAATTTCCTATAGTAACCAGTGAGGCCTAAGAAACCTCGGAGTTGTTTCACATTTGAAGGAGTAGGCCAAGATAGGATATATTTTATTTTGGAAGGATCAGCTTCTACCCTTTCTCTGGAGACAATATGCACCAAGTACTTAATCCTATTTTGGCCAAAAACACATTTTTGCTTTTTTACAAAGAGTTGGTGCTACTGTAAAAGTAAACTGCAAATGACTCAAATGATCAGCCCATGATTTGCTATAAACCAAAATATATTTAAAGAGTACTAAAATGAATTTCCTCAGGTGGGGTTTGAAGATGTCATTCATGAGGCTTTGGAAAGTGGCTGGGGCATTAGTAAGTTTAAAAGGCATTACTAGGAATTCATAATGCCCTTCATGGGTCCTAAAGGCTGCCTTTTCAATATTTGAAGGATGTATGAGGATTTGGTGATTGCTCTAATCGAAGATCAAGTTTAGAGAAATACATAGCACCACAGAGTTCATCAAGAAGGTCATAAATGAGAGGTATAGGGTATTTGTCTTTTATGGTTATAGAGTTGAGTTCTTTATAGTCTATACAAATTTGTTATGTGCCCACTTTTTTCTTGACAAGGAACACAGGACAAGAGAAAGGGTTGTGACTGGCTCGGATAAACCCTGCATCCATTAGTTCATTCACTGCATTTTCGATTTCAGTCTTTTGAAGTGGCCCATAATGGTAAGGCCTAATGTTAGGGGGTTTTGCTCTTGGTACTAAAGGAATGTGATGATCATGTACTTTAGGTGGAGGAAGATGAGTAGGCAGGGCAAAGATTGTCTCAAAGTTTCCTAAGAGAGTTTGCAGTTCATTGAGCTGCTCATAATGTAAATCACAAGCCTCAATTTTTTGAATCTCCAATGAGTATAGGAAAAGCCCAAGATTAGAGCTAGAAATTTCCTTATCCAATTGTTGGAAAGACTTCTTGGATAGAAGGCAAAGTAGTCTAACAATGAGTGAGTTTGTAATAAGAGTTGCCTTTTGAGAATTCCAATGTCATGAGTTGGAAATCCCATAAGACATGACTTATTGAAGAAAGCCATTATATCCCCAAAACGATATCACAACCCCCTAAGGGAAGTGCAAAGAGATTCACTGCACAATTATAATTTCCTATAGTTAAGGGAGCATTAGCATAACAACCATAACTTCTAATTGTACCCCCACTTGCAATCATCACTTCAAAAGGTTTGGTAGCTTGAAATTGCCATCCAAAACGCTTGAGAAGTCTTGAATCCACAAAATTATGGGTGTTACCAGAATCCAACAAGACAATGACATGCTGACCATTCAAAATCCCATGAACTTTCATTGTGCGCACAATTTGCCTAGCAGTGGGTGCCACAAAAGGCACACTCACTGAGCTCCATGTTTTGAAGAGTAGGCTGAGACTCTTCCTCAAGTTCCAAGGTAACTTCCTCCTTAGGTATAGCCATATTAAGCATAAGTAACTGTTTGTTTGCACACTTGTGACCATGAGACCATTTTTCATCACAAAAACAACAATCGTCGCGCTCGCGCTTTCGGTGGATCTCCTCAGGTGTCAACCTCTTAACATGGAAATTAGAGGTCCGAACAGGCTGAATGGTAGCATGGAAAGTATTTATAGGAGATCTAAATGTAGGGGTAGGTTTTGTATAACCAATTTTTAGATCAGTAAACTTAGCATCCAACTGAGCAGCAAGAGAAATTGCTTCATGAACAGTATTAGGACACAACAATTTAACATCATACTTAAATTCTCGTTTAAGACCCCCTAGGAAACAACTCTTAAGAAGTATTGGACTCAAATCAGTAGTATGATTAGCCAACCTTCGAAATTCAAGCACATAATCCTTAAGTGTACCTGTTTGGCGTAACTTGAAGAGAGATTCAGCACTATCCTTAAATTCACTAGGACCAAATTCTCTGCAAAAGGCATGAGTGAAATCCTCCAATCGAGGCGTCGTTTGTAAACAATCCATCCACCAGAACCATTAAAGAGCTTCGCCATCGAGGTGAAATGAGATTGTGACGACTTTCTGGTGTTCAGGAGTTGAGTAGTAGTTAAAGAACTGCTCAGATTTGTAAATCCAAGTAAGAGGATCCTCGCCAATCATTAATCGAGGGAAATTGATGTGATGATACCACTGAACAATCTGGTTACCTCCCCCATTGATTTAATCACGCCGAGGAATGTGATTGAGTTCGTGCTCTTAAGGATCAGGAGGATCGACAATGATCGGAGGTGGATTTGGATCAGTGGACGATGAAGAGCCATTTCCCCCAGCTTGACAAGCTTGTTCGCATTGGAGTTGCTCGAAATAGGCGGCGAACCGTTCATCCATGGAATTTATGAAGACAGCGAAGGAAGCTTCCAAAGTAAAAACATGGGCGTCCATAGCGGTGAGGCGTGTGTTATGGTTGCTGCGGGTCATGCAAGGAGGGAAAAATCTAGGATCGGAAGAATGATACCAATGATGGGTACCAAATTCCTACACTGGAAATTCAACCTCAACAAGCACAATAATGGATGAAGATGGAGGAAGAAAAAGCACTGAGAGCGTGCTTGTATTTTTTTTTTCAATATATTTTTTTATCAAAATACCATTACAAAGGAAAAGAGACTATTGCTCAATTTAAAGGTGCTGGACCCCAAGGGTAGCAACTCAGCAATCCACTAACAAAAATGACAAAATAAACAAAATTAGCTAAATAACTAAACCTTCAGTGATTAAGAAAAACTATTTATTTTAGGTTCCTAACAAACCCCAATTGCGAGTTGTTGCAATTCGCAAGCAACAACCAATCTTCAACACCGAACAGTAACCAACGCAGTGAAGTAGCAAACCAAGACCAATGAACGGCGACGTGGAAGACCCAATAACGAAGTTGGGACAACGCCACCTGTGACAACGCTGACAAAAATACCATCAAACCCTAGGAATGCGAGCCCGTGCGGCCAGTTCTTTTTTCTTGTCTTAAGCGCGTTTTTTTTTTTTTTAAGTATGTTCTATTCTCAGGGTTTTGACACTTGGATCATTTCTTCTTTGGGGATCTGACCTATCCCTCACAAGGCACCTACTATCCTTCTTGTCTTTTGGTCTCCTCCTTGGTTTCCTTGGGTTAAGCTTAATACAGATGGTTTGTCCAAAGGAAATCCTGGTCCTGCTGCTTGTGGATGAGTTTTCAGGAATTGCCATGGTCGTTTTCTTGGAGGTTTCTATTAATGTATTGGTCATCGTAACTCTTTTTTTGCAGAGTTATTATCAATTATTATTGGTATTAAGTTTGCATATCAGCGGGGTTGGCATTGTCTTTGGTTGGAAAGTGATAGTTCTAGTGTTATTTCTTTTCTTCAATCGTCTGATTTTTATCCTCCTTGGCCTCTTCATACACAATGGTGTATTTGTTTGGATCACATTCGGAAAATGACTTTCTACGCATCTTACTTATATCGCGAAAGAAATCTTGTTGTGGACAATTTTGCTAACATAAGCTTGTCTTCTCCATCTTTAACATGGCATGATTCTCATCCGATAACAGTTCGTGCTGATTTGTTTTCAAACTATGTTGGCTTACTTGGCTACTGCTTCTTAAATTAATATGCATGTCAACATCTAGGTTTGTCTCACTTTTTTTTTTCTCCTAACTTTTTGGTGTTGTTTGACTTGTTTTGCAGGTTTAGACCTTTAGCTTTGGTTTTAGAGGGGTTAGGTTTCATGTCCCCCCCTTTTTTCTTTGTATCATTCTTAGTTTTGTTTCTAGAAGGGTGAGGTTTATGTCCTCCCTTCTTTTTTGTGTATTCTTTTGTGTTGTCTTTGTTTTTTTAGGGGTAAGGTTTATGTCTCCCTTTGAGGTGTAACTTGTTTTTTCATTATCAATAAAATTACTCTCGTACCGTCGAGGTTTCCCAAAAACAAAAAAAAAAGGATAAGTGGGTGTAGAATTAAATTCTTTGATTTCATTGATTCACAAGATTAAAAATATATACTAGTTAAGTAACTTGGAATACAAACTTAGGTCTATAGAGATTTACAAAACTAGCTTAGTAGAATCCTATACAGAAACTTCTACACTAATAGCCCTCCGCAAACTTGGAGGTCTCGAAGTGACAAATTTGGACCATGAAAATTCAAAGCGAGGTTTGGAAAGGCTTTTGGTGAGAACGTCCACTTGTTGATCAACTGAAGGAATAAACTGGACTTTATGGGTTCCCAACTTCACCCATTCATGAACAAAATGATAATCAAGCTCAATATGCTTTATCCGAGTATGGAAAACCGGGTTGGCAGCCATGTATGTAGTACTCAAATTATCACAATATAAAAAAGGGGGGGGGGGGTGAAGTAACCCAAAACTGGAGGTCACGAAGAATATAAGAAAGCCAAATAGATTTTGCAAAGCATGAGCTAAAGCTCAGTATTCAGATTCCTAACTAGACCAAGAAAAAGTCGGTTTTTTGGTGGAGCTTCAGGAAATTAAATTAGGCCCATGAAAAATGAGAAACCCCGAAGCAGAGCGACGAGTACTTGGACATCCAACCTAATTTGCATCTGAATAACCACAAAGTAATGGATAACCAAATCCTATGAGCAATAGTGCCTTTGACATACCTGAGAATGCGTTTAGTAGCACTAAAGTGAGTCTAAATAAGGCAAGACATGAGCTCAAATAATAAACTGCGAAAACCAAGGCGGTAGAAACAATGCATAGTGAATGTGGGATAATTCATTCGGATCGACGTGAGAGTCCAACTACATTGCATTGCCAGAATCCATGTTGTATATTTGAAAGAGGTTGACCCCCTTGCTTCTCTCATGTTACAATCCTCTTCCCGCTGAGCCCCCCTTTCTCCTCAGTCCACAGAGACAAAATGTAGGACTGGTGCCAACCTAAAAACTATTTAGCCTAAGTGGTGTGCAGGTCGAATAGCTAATGAGCTAACTATATCCTTCGGTTGAATGCGAGGGGTCCAACTCTTCGACCGAGCTCGGTCAGTGAGTAAATGAACGTGGTGACGGTGTTGAACTTGCTGCTGACTTCTGTATCTGGATAATTGTGGCCGAGGAAGGAACTCGTCTCGGCTTATGGGTTATAAAGCCTGAAGACAAGGTTGCTAGTTACTTCGAAGTTCAAATGAGGTTCGGCTTTCAATGTGCCGAACACCAACTGGAACACCCCACTTCGCCAAGAATGCTAAACCCTAGACTTAGATAGGTTGTCAACCAAGCTCGAAGTAGTGTTGTTTCTACAAACTGGAAGGTACTCCTCGATTGCTTGATTCTATGACTCTAGTGTTGTTTATACAAACTGTAAGATGTTGGCAGTTGTTAATCACAACGTTGCTTATATAAATTGGAAGATGTGCCCGACAAAGTTAGGAAGGCTAGTGTTTTTCTCAAAGATGAGAGGATTTCGTGCAAAGCGAGAAATCGCACATGGCAGATTTATGTGTTGTGTTGAAGGTCCTCTAAATATTGCATAACCTCTTCTATTTATAGGAGTGGTTTTTGTGCTAATCACTTTATGCCGAAGTAGAGTCTTATCTGGATTGTACCCCTTGGGCATCCCTTGATCTAATATCAACTCATCTTGATTTCTGGACCGAGCTCGGTCACTCCTACCAAACTTTGAACTCTGAATCTAGTCTACTTCTTATTATCCCTTTCATTCTTGGTCTTGATTAGTTATGAACATTGATTCTTGGAATATTACGAATCATATCAACGTTCATTCTAATCCTTAAACAATTTCAACCATGTTAGGACTCAAACGAATCCAACCTGAATCCCAAGAGTCCTGCACTGATTAGGGTTTGGCTATCCCACCTTGGGCTGGACTTAGTCCCAGAAACCAATCTAGGCCGAAAAAAAGTCACACTTGGCCCAAGTCCAATATTTTGGGTCCAAACACAATGAAAAAAAACTGATTGTAAAATAAAAATCTAATGACCTCATCAATTTGGCATGAACATTGTACTCTTTAGAGCATCTTGTCTCATGTATAACTCCCAACAACGCTGCAATTTATTTCTTAAGGTATTCATCAATCGGATTGCAAGTCACAGGAAATGTTCACTCTTGTACACTAAATCCCCTGCAAGGTATTAACCAAATAAAGTGAGTTAGTTAAAAACTGAATCAGGTAGAATCAAGTGAGAGTTATCTTCAATACAGTTAGAGTTTGTTGGAATTAGTTGAAAGGGTAAAAATGTAAAATTGTACATCTTAGTCTCTATATGAGAAAGGTCTTAGAGACTCAGACAATCATGATGTAATATTTCCTCTTAAGAAATACAACACAAAAGTTTCTCTTTCTTATTTTCTTCTTCATGTTCTTTAGCTTCTTCTTCCTTAAGATTTTTGTAAATCAATAGTGTTAATATGGTATCATCGCCGGCATTGGCTCACTGCCGTTGTCGATCCTAGGTCTTCCGCTGCTATACACGATTGAGGAGTTCGAGAGAAGGTCATCGCGTTGGTTCTGGTGATTGCGATTTTGTTCTTGGAGTGTTCATTCCGGCTTTGGATCAGGTGATATTGTCAATTTTTCTGTTCGGTTAATTGGGTTTCAGTCCTGATTAGAAGGTTAATTGGGTTTCAGTCCTGATTAGAGAGTTCATTGGGTTTCAGTCCTGCTTAGAAGGTTTGGGTTTTCAGATTTCGGTGTGTGATGTGTGTTTGATTTTGTTTGTATTTCAAGATTTTCTTTTCAAGAAACGTTTCAGTCGTTCTTGATTACAACGGGAGTTTCAGTCTCTCTGGATTTTGTTTCTGGATAGCAAAGATTGGATATTTGTTTGGTTTTTGATAGTGCGTGTATTTTTTTGTCAAGAAAGCATGGCTACTTCTCCTGTTAAGGTTGAAAATTTGTTGGGAATGATAACGATTAAGTTGAAGGATGATAATTTTGCGAAATGGGCATTTCAGTTTAAGTCTGTGTTGAAGGGTAATAAATTGTTTGGGCATTTTGATGGCACTATTGCTTGTCCGTCAAAGTTTGTCGTTCGTTCTGAAGGAGGAGTTACTTCTGATCTTAGTGATGCATACCTTGAATGGGAATCCACAGATATGGCGTTGATGAGTCTCTTATTAGCTACTCTGTCAGATGAGGCTATTGAATATGTTCTTGGATGTGTAACTGCGTACGAGGCTTGGTCTAATCTTGTAGATCGGTTTGCTTCTGTATCTAAGTCTAGAGTAAATCACTTAAAGACAGAGTTGCATACAATTCAGAAAGGAGGAGATTCGATTGATAGGTATCTGTTACGATTGAAGAATATAAGGGAACAATTAACTGCTGCTGGAGAGTTCATTTCTGATAATGATGTCATTATTGCGGGTTTAGCTGGTTTACCAAAAGAATATGCTATAATTCGAATAGTGATATTAGCCAGAGAATCTTCTATTTCTGTTAAAGAATTTCGAGCTTTGTTGCTTGGGGCTGAAAAAGAAATTGAAGGTGAATCAAGCGGTCTTTCTGCATTATGTGTTCAAGCTTCTCAAATGACTTCGGGAGTGTCTTCTGCTTCAGGGTCGAATCCTGCAGGTCATAGTCATATACCTGGAACCACTGGGGGTGTTCTAACTTCTCAGACATATCCTTATTCTGTTGAGTCTTATTCTCAGCCATACACACAACCATATCCTTCATCATTTACTTCACCACAGCCTTCTATGCCTCAACAGCCATATTCCCAACCTTTTATGCCTCCACAACCATATTCTCATCCTAATATGTCTCCACAACCATATTCTCATCCTCTTATGCCTACACAATTTCTTGGTCCTGCTTATCCTCAAAATCCTTATGGTGTTGGCTTTATGGGTAGCCTTGCAAATTCTGGTTCGAGATCTCAGTTTATACCAATGCCAAATTATAAGGGACACAACAGTTTCAAGCAAAATGCTGGGTTTAAAGGCAAGGGGTACAATACAGGCTCTTCTGGTGGTTTTTCATCTACTAATACAAGGCAGTTTGGTACAAATATGTGGAATGAGAATACAGAAAATCGGTCTCCAACTGTGATTGAGTGTCAAATCTGCAATAAGAGAGGACATACTGCTGCTAATTGTTTTCACAGGAACACCAATCCACCAAGTAATGGTTTTCACATGTTGTGTCAGATTTGTGGGAGGCATGGTCATTCAGCTCTTGACTGCTATCACAGAGGAAACTATGTGTTTCAGGGTCAACAACCACCTGCACAGTTCACAGCTATGACAGCCGAGCAAACAGACCCACAAATTCCTCAGGATGCTTGGATTGTTGATACTGGTGCATCTCACCATATCATTGCTGATATCAATGCATTGAATTCGGTTACACCATTCCAAGGTTCTGAAACAATTTTAGTTGGAAATGGGACATGTTTATCTATTGCAAATACTGGCGCTACTACTATTAAAAATAATTCTCATAGTTTGGTCCTTAAGAATGTTTTACATGTTCCAAAAATTGCTCGAAGTCTGCTATCTGTACAACAATTGTGTGCTGATAATCGTAGTTGGTTTGTGTGTGATGAGAATGAGTTTTTTGTGCAGGACAAGAAGACAAGGGACATACTGTACAGAGGAAAGAGTAAAGCAAGACAGTTGTTTCAAATCCCTGTTATCAAGCAATCAAGAGGAGTTCAGAGTGTGATTCAGCAGCCTTATGGATTTCTTAGTCAGGTGGTGAAGTCAACTTTGTGGCATCAACGGTTTGGTCATCCATCTAATGAGATCATGTCAATCATGTTGAAACAGTCCAATATACCATTAGAATTAGATATGAATCATAGTATGTGTACTTACTGTCTTCAAGGAAAGATGTGTAGGCTTCCTTTTTCTTCTAGTAGTGATAGATACTTCTCACCATTTGAAAAGGTGCATTCTGATGTATGGGGCCCTTCTCCAGTTAAAACAATAGAGGGGTATCGATACTATGTTACCTTTGTTGATCAATATACAAAGTATGTTTGGATTTTTCCACTTTATAATAAATCAGATGTGTATGCAACTTTTGTGAGGTTTTACAACTGGGTTTTTACACAGTTTGGTGTTGCCATTAAATGTATGCAATCTGATGGTGGGGGTGAATACACAAGTCATTCTTTTAAAGCTTTTCTTGCTGCAAAGGGTGTTGAACAAATGATTTCTTGTCCATACACTCCACAACAGAATGGGGTAGTTGAAAGAAAACATAGGCATATAGTAGAGACTGCCATTACTCTTCTTGCTCAAGCTACTTTGCCACTTGATTTTTGGTATTATGCCTGTGCTCATGCTGTGTTTTTGATCAATCGAATGCCCTGCAAAGTGTTGTCAATGGTGTCTCCTTATAAGAAATTGTATGGTACTGATCCTGAGTTGCAGAATTTGAAAGTCTTTGGATCAGCAGTATATCCCTGGTTAAGACCATATTCTGCACATAAGTTACTCCCTAGGTCTGATCAATGTGTGTTTTTGGGCTATTCTAGGGGATATAAGGGTGTAGTTTGTTATAATGTTCAAAGTAAGAAATGTATTGTGTCAAGACATGTTGTGTTTAATGAGAATGTGTTTCCTTATGCATTGTTAAACTCCAAAGCTCAAGGACAGAGAGTTTCTTTCAGTCAAATTCCGTGCAGCACTGTGGTTATACCAATGCCAGTACAACAAAGATCTTCAGCTCCTGCGAATTCCATGCATCAAGATGATATTATGGGTTCTGTTTCTGGTACTGGAACATCATCTACAATGCACACTTCGGCTTCAGAATCTACTTCACCAATCAATAGTTATTCAGACCAATCAGCCACTGGCACAAAGGGATTTGAAACACAAGACTCCACAGACACTCTTTCCTCTCCTCAACATACAGTTCCCTTGCTTCCTGTCCTTGATTCATCTCAGCTTCAGGTAATTCTTCCTCTGACCTGTTCAAATGCACAAACTCAATCTCCATCACATAACACTATTCAAACTAGACTCAAGACAGGTGCTATTATGCGACGAGATTACACATCTTCTCTGGCTGCTTTACCTGAATTAGCATCTCTTCAGTTTAAGGATGTTGATACTGGGAACGTCAATGGTCATATACCATGTGGTGTTTCTTTTTTGGCTGACATTCATGAGGACGAGGAACCAAAGAATTTCAGGGCTGCATCACTTATCTCTCACTGGCAGATTGCTATGCAGGAAGAATATGATGCTTTAAAGTCACAAGGTACATGGATCTTAGTACCCCCTCCACATGATAGAGCTGTGATTGGTAGTAAATGGGTATATAAAGTGAAAAGACATCCGGATGGGACTGTGTCAAGATACAAAGCCCGATTGGTAGCACAAGGTTTTAGTCAAGAGCAAGGGCTTGACTATTCTGAAACTTTTAGTCCTGTGGTTAGACATTCAACTGTGAGGCTTATTTTAGCATTGGCGGCTCAATACAACTGGAATTTAAGACAATTAGATGTTAAGAATGCATTCTTACATGGGGAGCTTGAAGAAGAGGTGTTTATGAAGCAACCTCAAGGTTTTGTGGATCAGCAGTACCCAAATCATGTGTGCAGATTAGTCAAATCCTTATATGGATTGAAACAAGCTCCAAGAGCTTGGAACTCAAAATTTACAAGTTTTCTGCCAGCTCTTGGTTTTCAAACTTCCATGTCTGATACAAGCCTGTTTGTGAAGGTGGATGACAGTGATGTTATTTTGCTCCTTTTATACGTTGATGACATCATTTTAACTGGTTCTAATAGTGAGAAAATTCAGACTGTTATTGATGATCTAGCAGCTGTGTTTGAGCTAAAAGATATGGGCAAGTTGACATATTTTTTGGGTCTTCAGATTCATTATCAGGCAGATGGATCTTTGTTTGTGAATCAATCCACATATTCAAAGGAGTTGTTGAAAAAGGCTGGAATTGAGCACTGTAAATCAACCTCCACACCTTCAAAACCTCACTCACAATTACTTACAACTGAAGGAACCCCTTTATCTGATCCTACTCACTATAGAAGCCTGGTTGGAGCTCTACAATATCTGACTTTTACCAGGCCAGATATTGCACACGCAGTGAATGTAGTGTGTCAATATATGACTCATCCATCTGACTCTCATATGCATCTGGTGAAAAGAATCATGAGATATCTTTAGGGTACATCCGACTATGGGTTAACATACACTCAGTCTTCTGATTTTCAAATTACTGCTTATTCTGATTCGGATTGGGCAGCAGATATCAATACCAGGAGGTCCATTACTGGTTATGTTGTTTACTTGGGGTCCAATCCAATATCCTGGCAGTCAAAGAAACAAGCTACCGTGTCTCGAAGTTCTACGGAAGCTGAGTACAAAGCCTTGGCACATTGTGCTGCTGATGTTTTTTGGATTCGATCCCTGCTTAAGGATGTTCATCAGGTTCTTACACAACCTCCTACATTGCACTGTGATAACATTTCTGCTCTAGCATTGTGTTCCAATCTCGTGTTTCATTCGAAGATTAAACATCTGGACACCGATTATCATTTTGTCCGGGAAAAAGTTCAAAGGGGGGATCTTCGTGTTCAATACATCTCAACACATGAGCAGGTTGCAGATGTGTTAACGAAAGGCTTACATAGTCCCGTATTCATTCAACACTGTCATAGTTTGCACATCGGAGTCTCTGGTGTTGGATCCGTGCCAGATACAGAACCTGTTAGTCACAACAGTTCTTCATTACAGATGCAAACATGACTTGGGACTTCCCAGTTCTGTTTGAGGGGGGAGTATTAACCAAATAAAGTGAGTTAGTTAAAAACTGAATCAGGTAGAATCAAGTGGGAGTTATCTTCAATACAGTTAGAGTTTATTGGAATTAGTTGAAAGGGTAAAAGTGTAAAACTGTACATCTTAGTCTCTATATGAGAAAGGTCTTAGAGACTCAGACAATCATGATGTAATATTTCCTCTTAAGAAATACAACACAAAAGTTTCTCTTTCTTATTTTCTTCTTCGTGTTCTTTAGCTTCTTCTTCCTTAAGATTTCTGTAAATCAATAGTCTTAATACAAGGAACATATCCAAATGATAAGCCGAGCAAATTCAATTGTGAACAAAATTATAGATTCCCAGTTTAGACCTTATATTGCATCATACTCAAACGAAAAGAAACCCCAGGAGCAACAACTAAATGAAAGAACAGATAAAAATTCGCATAGCAAATACAAGATTCAGACCAGAGCCGATCACAGTGACATAACACAGAATGTAGATCCCAAAACATGAACTTTGACTAATTCCTGAAATATCATCTTAACAAAAGGCAAATCAAGTGCCAAAATTTAGATCAAGTTTTCTTGAGAAAATAGACATAGAGACATCAATCAAGTTTTTCAACATTGGCTTGTAAACCCGGAGGTGAACCTTTGGAGATTAGAGAATTGATGGGTGCATATTCTCATATATTTTAGATTTTGTATATATGAACGGGTTAAATGCGCTAATTTATATTGTTTTAATTTATAGGCATTCAATACTGAAGTTATGCATAAATGAAGTGAAAAATGAGCTTTTTGGGTGTGTAGAGTAATTCTAGTGAAGTACGAGGCTAACTAGCTGTGCGAAAACATGTGCATTACAACAAGAAGATGAAACCGATCGGTTTTGGAATCAAATAGACATGGGAATGCTATTCAATGGACTTTAGGAGAGAACTTAGTTTTTAGTTTTTATTATTTCTTTTTATTTTTATTTTTCTTTTATAAGGACTTAAAGTCCATTAGTGATAGGATTTTAGTGGGGTTTTAATTGTTATTTTTCTTTCTTGAACACCGTCTTGCCGTGTGTTTTATATAAGGAGGTTACTTCTCCTTATTAAGTTAGAGAGCCACCAAAAACAGAACCAAAAATCATATTTTAGATAGGGGGTTGCGGCAAGGAAGGGAAGAGGGAAGAGCTTTTCTAGTTTCTTTTATTTTCTAGGGATATGATGTAGCCTGATCATGAATACTTAATTACTTTGTGGCATTGTTTTATCAAGTTTTTTATCTTTATTGAGTATCTGTTTCTATTCGTAATGCGCTTGATTTTTATTTAGATGCTTGATCACCATCTAGGTTTAAATTAGGTTGATTTGATGCAAGTTAGAGTAGCTGTCATACTTAACTTGGGTTTAGCTTCTTGCAATTGATACCATAAACACCTATTTGTAGATGCCATACAATTAGGGTTTGTGGTGATTTTCCAATGTTCCATAGAGCTTAGTGGGTTCTTACTTGTTTAAATTCACCTAGATGTCATTGAAGGTTAACAGATAAATATATTTTTGATGCAACCAGATGCTATGGCCATTGAATAATTTAGGGAAAATTGATCATCAATATTGGGGAACTATTTGAGCATAACATATTAAGGGAATTAAGTAGAATTGGTTACAGTGAATTCGGATGCCCTAGGTATTATTTTTCTTATGTTTTTAATTTTATTATTTCATGCATTTTATTTTTAAGCTTTGTTTAATTTTCATTTTAAGTCAAAATATCATATCTTTTCCGTCAAAGCTTCTCCATTATAATTTGTTTCAATTTAGTTAGTAAGATTTTTAGAATCAATTTGATCTCTGTGGGACGATATCCGTGTTTCAAAGCCATACTATCATCTGATTCGTATACTTATGAGCATTAACATTCGAGATTACTCGTGCACCAAAATTAACATCCAAAATGACACTAAATCTGTCCTCAGTAATCATTATGGACAGTTTTTAACTGACCTTGAAAGGATTAAAAATGGTTAAAAAAAAAAAAAATACATACTAGCTTAAATATAGAGGACAGTTTATTGTCCAATATAATTTTTTTTTTCATTCCAATTCTTCACAAATAACTATAAGTAGTGCGTAAACCAACCAAAAAAATAAAAAAATAAAAAAAATAAAAAAAAGTTATCGTAAACAACTTCGAAGGTAAATTATAGATAAAATCCATGAAGACGATCATACAAACATTATATTCATGACTTATTAGTTGAAATGCACCTGAAACTATTATTTTTTTATTTTAACAAACGATATTATCTACATTAAAAAAGACGGGCTGTGCTAAGCCTCACAATAGGCTAGCAATGATATGGTTCAAATTCATCTTTGGCAAGAATTGAACCTAAAACTCCTCACTTACAAATGAAGCGTAGTACTAAGTGGCTCCTGAAACTACCATTCAGTCTCAGCCTATCCCTTGAAATTAGTTTTGTCTCACTTCACCCTGAAACTGATATTTTCAACTCTGTTAGTCCTATTTCACCCCATTCCGTTAAAGAACTGTTAAATTCAAAGATATTTTAGACATTTTATTTTTTACACATCTATTTACCTATGGCATACACACTAAACCAATCTCATTTTTTTTTGACAACTCTAATTCAAACCCTATGAGTTACTGGCTTTTAAAAATAAATTATTCAATCATTAGAAAAATTACAAGTAACAATGTGAAACTTTTGGTTGCAAACTGTGCACATTTGCTTCAGAAGATTTTATTTATTTATTTGAGAAGTATTTTAGATGATAGCTTAATGGTTTTTTTTTTTTTAGATTATATTTTGTGCAATTGACCTGAAATCATTTTTTTATGGGTACAACTTGTGGTTATGCACCAATTTTGATTAGAAAAATATCTTGAAATAGGCTGATCATGTTTCCTTTATGTTGTATTGAGTATTTTTCAAGTGCAAAGTTTCTAGCCAATACGTGGATGCCTTGCAAGTGAAATGATTCTAAGAACAAAAATGTAACCCTTATTTTCGTTGATATAATGATTTTGTTGCTCAAAAATTTTCTATTTATTGAATAATTTATTTTTAAAAACGCTGTAACTGATGGGGTTTGAATTAATGCTGTCAAAAATGGAATTGAGATTAGTTTAGTGTGTATGCTAAAGGTAAATAGATCTATAAAAAGTAAATGTCTAAAGTACCCTTGGATTTTTAACAATTATTTAACGGAATGAAATGAAGTAAGACCAAAAGAGTTGAAAATGAAGGCAAAATGAGATAAAAACAGTTTTAGAGGATATATTAAGACTAAATGACAGTTTCATGGGGCATTTCAATTAATAAGCCTATATTCATTCAAAACTATTATCTTATTATCTTATAAATAAACTACGACAAACTATTATATGCAATCGTGAATAAATGCATCACCATCCCAGCTATTGTTCGTATCACCAATTTCTCTCTTGGGTGTAGTTTACTTTCCTTGTAACTGCCGTAAATAGAAGAGTAAATAAGAGAATGCTGTAGGTGAAAGACAAAAATTCTATAGAAAATCTCACTTTGTTATGGTCTAAAAACGTTAGAGATGAGGTAACTTATGTTTTGCAACTCTGCAAACCACATCCTCGGTATATAAAAGAGATGCAGCATATATAGGGTCGCGACCAGTCAACTTATCACCGAATAGAAAAAAAAGGGGCTAAGTAGTTATATAGTAGCCAATATTAGGGCCAAGCATGTAATTAAAGCAATTTCAAGAAGCACAAGAAAAGAGTACTCTAAATAAAGCAAAGGAGAATCATAATGTAGCACACAGAATTCAACAAGATGACATGAACTAATATCTCAAATGCAAAAGGAATGCTTTCCACTCTGGTAAAAATTCATTAGAGCATTATGTGATTCAAAGAAAAAGAGTACCACACAAATCATCCTCAAATTTAACACATCACCCTATCCCAAACTTGAATAAGAAAATGTAACTCCACACAAAACGAACTACAAGCAGAATCTAAATCTTTATCACCCTAATTTCTTTGTTGGAGTATGCTCGAAAAGCAATTCATGTGGCAACACATAATTGGTTATTTGTGGCAACCTAGTGTCGAGTCATTTAAGATGAGAGCAAGTGCAAATATCCGTCAATTGAGCATGTGACGTAATAGCGGATTCAGAAAGTTTGTTAGTGATTACAGATGAGATTGCAAAGAAGTTCCAATACTAAGATACTTACTCTACGGATCTTAAGTCCTAAATCATGTTCCTAACCATAGGATGATCGAGTGGACTAGCGAACATCCGCAAATGCCGTTTTATGTCTATTCAGTAGTAAGTCTCAAACTAAGCATGTAGTGACATAAAATAGACATAAACATATTCATCTATGAGATTGAGTTCACTGAACATTGACCAACCATAGAAGTGTATGAATGGAAAATTACATACTTGTCAATTGTACCACACTTCTGAGTTATGGATGCAACTAGTTCTTTGACCCATGGCATCACTTGTTATCTCATGTAAATGAATATGATCTAAATTTGGTCTCACCTCAAAGCTATCAAATGAAAGCAAAGCTTTATAGTGTGAGGTTCGAGTTCATGAAGATACGTGAAGGCACAACTAGGAATCTGTCACCTTATAGGTACTCATGAAGTAGATATTCTTGGAGCCCCTTGACGATCTATCTTAAGAAGTCTTTGGCCAAAGTAACATATATGAGATACATTATGGGTATATTTAGAGTTTGACAATAGTTTCGTGCTGTAAAATATATGATCAAAATATAGTAGACAGAAGAACTGAATTGCATTTTAACCTTAGTTAAGGTTCACTATATGTGTTTTTATGAATTCAAACATATTCTAACTAATCTGGGTAGCTGAAAGCCATTGCTAAATGTTACTATTCGGTTTATGCATATTCATATAAGGTTAGATTAGAATGGTCTCTAATAATGTAAAATTAGATTAATTCAACTAATCAAATTATCCCCTGCCAATTTTAGTTGTAACCTATAAGGTCACACCCAATAGAATGCTATCGAAGGATAAAATGGGCGAAGACTCAATTTAATATAAAATTGCTTATATTAAATGTTTTATTTTATATTTGATTATTTTTTATTTTGAGCAAATATATTTGATTAATTAGTTTGAGACTTTTATTTATTGTTAATTATTTGAACTAAGATAAAGTAATAAAGTTCAATCTAAAGAAAAAACTAATTAATTAAATAAATAAAATATGAGCGACTTGGGCTAAAAGCCCAGTGGCAATATGGAGGTGCGGCAAGCCCAAGGAAAGGTTCTCTAGGACTTGCAGCATATATGCAGTGGTTGAAGAATAATTTGTAAACGTACTGGTTTATGAAATTGTTCTCTATATAAGCCTAAGGGGTCTTTAGACCTAATATACGATTTCATAAGTTGCGAAATAGAAATTAAAGAAAATGGTATTAGGTTTTCCAATTTAGAGAAATTGAAAAAGAAAATACCACACCCACTCCGCTTTGCCGCCACACCACTTGGAGGAGAAAATACTAGCAAATCATTGTCGGCGTGCCAACACTTGGAAACGTCAACAACATTGAATTTGTCTGCATATGAAACCAAAAGGTTGGAATTCTAAACTTAATCTAAGTTTATGCATGTGTTAAAACAAAATCTAACGTTCCGCTAACCACGCATATTAATTGGATTATTTATGCTTACATCACTAGCCATACTTACACACACGTGTACTAAAATAATCCACAACCCAACAATCCCTTCATTCACCACCTCGCCCGTGCTCATGTGAGATTCTAGCATAATGCTCAAAGTTGATCTCAACAATAGATACTAGTATTTGTCTACACACTTTGTGTGTATGAACACAGTTTTTTTAGAAAATGATAAGGAGAGAGGGAGAGAGAGAGAGAGAACGTGGGGGGAGTGGGAGGTTTTTGTTTTTGATTTTTTTTTTTTAAATATTGAAAGTATTTTAACATCACCTGTAGGTGAGTTCAATAACTTATTGTTATTAACTCTTTTTTTTTTTTGTTGAAAAAATAGAAGTGTATGTTGTTAATTTTGGAGAGTAAACTGGCACAATTCGCAACCTAGGACAACATTAAGGACTTATGGGCCAGAAAATGACGGTATTACCCTTCAAAATGTGTTAAGTGTAAATCATGGACTTAAATTGATAGAAAATTAGATAGAATAGCTTCAAATGGAATGAAACTAAAAGTTTTTAATGAGTTTGAGGACTTAATTTTACCAAAACTTAATTTCACACAAATAATTCAGTTATTAAATCGACAATTTATTCTATTTAATAAAATGTGACGCTTGTTTTCCCGTTTGCATCGTGCTTCAGGCTTGCACAAAAAAAGTTCATCTGGATAGTCAAAATCTAGTACAATAAGCACAGTTTGTAGGTACAGAAAGTCAAGTATAGGACCATTGCGTGTAGTTGTTACCAAAATTGAACAACATTTGTTAACATGTTACAGTGTATGTTTAAACTCAGAGTCTAATCTCAACTCAAAACAACTTTGTTGAGTAAATCCTAGGCTAGAAGCACCTACATCAAAATGTAGAAGGGTATCCTCCAATTGATAACCCCCTATTACCATCGAAGTCTTCAAGTTCAAACCTCCATCCAAAAACCCCAGGCACATAACTTCATCGCTTACTTGAACCATCGAGTTTCTGCCGTGAATTCTCCACTCCACCATCTCACTCTGCAGCACCAGATCGATAACTGGCACCTTTGGACTGACCAACGTGCCATCTTTTTTTCGTGAACTAAAACATTGCCCAAATGGTGCCACAGGGGAAACCCTAGTCATGTTCATAGACATTGCAACCTGCTCATAAACTTTAGTAAATGTAGCATAAATTGAGCTCTCCACAGTAGTGTAGGGAACAATTGTGCTTAGCTTAATCTTCCCTTCTACAATATCCGGAGACATTTTCTTCCCACGAATTTTAATGGACTTCAAATTGATGATGTACTCATGTGGTGACTCAACTTGGTTAACAAGGGGTGTGTATGTCATTGAGTCCGGAATTTTGGAGCGAAAATTCGAACTGTGGTGGCCGTTTTCGTGTAAGACGACACCGTTTGATGAAGAAAGGCAGATGATGAATTGGAATTTGGAGCTGAGTTGGGCAGAAATTTGTGAGGCCATTGACATTTGCGTCCTTCCGAGGCCTAACATTCCCTTTGCGCCACTTGGGATGCCGTTTAACAAGAATATGGGTGCACAAGAAAAAAGGATGTTGTAACCAACTGCGGTGATTGATTTTGATCCTGTCTTTGACCCATCTGTGACTTGATCAACGGCCATGATGTCTTCTAGTAAATCCCCTTGTGTCGCCACTTGGGTGATCCTATTTTCCGTGAAAATATCACACTTCTTGTTGCTACCCTGAACATGGGTTTTTGGCTTTGCTGCAAGGCACTGGATTGAGGGCTGAGAAATCAGACGGCTAGAAGACGATGATGCACAGTTGAGCCAGAGAAATGGACCGCCGAGATCAACTACAAGCTTTGTGGGTACAAGTGGAGTGCCATGGTGAATTTCGGTCACGTACTGGAGAGTAGACACATCTTTTTTCACATGAAAAATGAGACCATTTAGTTGGTTGTAGGGTTTGGCTTGAGATATGCTGAAAGTGTAGAGAAATGAAGAGACAAGAAGAAGAAAATGCAGAGAAGAAGCCATGGAAGAAAACCAGAGGGAGAGATGGATATTATGGGAAACTTCAATCTGGCAAAAGCAAGAATGGTGAGGATAAAATAAATAAATGGTTGCAAAGTTGGTGCATTTGCGGTTTGCCGCGATACTGACCAGAAAATGATTTAAGTATTGGAAGTGGATAAGGAATTGGGATATTCTGAATTTGTGCTGAGTAGACAACTAACATGTGGTGGGAATTGGTCAGTGTTTATCTTCTTGAGTGGGGATGTGTGTTGTGATTTGATGTGACAACTTTTTTACGTTGTGGATATGATATATATTGGAGCAGCTTCTGGGAAGAAAAGCATCTATTAAGCATCTAGCATCTTTACACTCACCTAATACCTCTATTTTTTTTTTCCCTCTCTTTGCTTCAGGGAAAATTTGTCAAATCGAACTTATATTGTACAATCTGTTGGCTATATGGTATTAGGAACACTTGAAGGCACTCTCCCAATTTCATATTTCCATGAACTCCCTGCAAAGTTTGACAACAAAAAACCAACAATATCGTTGAAAATCTCAATTACAAGACCGGTCCTAAGAATTTGGAGGCCTTAGACGACCTTTCAAAGTGGGGTCTTAAAATTCTCTGATCTCTGGTTCTTTGTATATTAATTTGTATAAAAAAGAATTCGCTAAATACATAAAATATTCTATTTTCACATTAAATATCATTACAAATTAATATCAAAAGAAGATAAATATACAAACATTACTTAAACATTACACGCCTCATGTTTTTAGATGCAAATGTACTAAATGTTTGCAGTCAAGAGTGTAAGATTGAGAGTCTAGAAAATAAAACTTGATGATCAAGAGAGTAAAGGACAATAAAACTTGATTGACGAGTATAATAAATTCAACAACGCCAATTTTTTTGTGTTTTTTTTTCTTTTATAAAAATCAACATCACACTAACGAATTGAATATTAAAATAATCCATTGAATAAAAAGTTATTGAAAAGCAAAATATAAATTCAAAGTTTTAATTACCTTAAAGTACAATCTTCAAGACCATGTGATGATTTAAACATTCAATAGAAATGGAGAGAATGGGGCGTCGAAAGAAAAAAAGATTGCAATGGGACTTGAGTTTTATAACTTTATATACATTTAAACAGATGGATTGACATTAAATTGAACTCAACACCCCAAAAGAAAAATGAGACCGAACATTTCCACTGCACTAATAAATGAATTATGATATTTTTTTACTTTTTTGTATTTATATATTAATTACAGGATATAAAATGGGGGCCCTAGGCAGATGCCTACTCAGGCTACCCTCAAGGCCGACCCTACTCAATTATAATAACTTACAGTAGATCGAAACGAGACAAAAAAGGGATAAACGACATACCTTACCTTCATTTGAAATAGTAACCTTTCATCATAACCAATAATACACCGGTTAGACGTTAACTTCAATCCTTTCCCTTTAAATGAATGGAAGAAAAATAAATGAAAGAAGAACCCAACACCATATTAGAATAGCACCAAAAGAAACAAAATTAAAGAGACCTTGCGTGGTTGCGCATAGAATGCTATTAGAGTAAAGCCAAGCTAAATCGATAGAACATCAAACAAAAATATGATTACACGTAATTTCGTGAAGGACAATCAATATTAGATGAAGAAGTTCTCCACCAATTAAACATTCAAATCTTTTCGTATGAGTATGAAAGAAGAAGCATGGAGAAGTTCTTCGCTGGAACTGAGAATAAGATGGAAGAAACGAACATACCAACGAATAATAGAAAGAAACGCAAAGTTAGAAAAGCAATCAGAAAATACAATGTAATAGGACCTTTTGCTGCCTTTCAAATTCTTCCTTGGCTGCGCATATGAAGGGTGTTGGAGTGAGATTTGTAAACCGTAAGTAACTGATAGTGGTAAACTGCCAAAGTAGAGCGTGGAGAAAGGAAAACTTGTTTGGTTAAGCTAGCAAACGTAATGGGTGAAAAAACATACTCTCTCTTTCCAACAGTTTCTCTTTTTTCAATTTTAACAAGTTTTTATTTTTACTATTTTAGCCTTGGATAAAAGTTTGTTGGGCAAATGGGTCTAGGACCCGTGAGGCAGGTACGAGGCGGGTCCGGATTTTGTAAATTCAAAACTGGGTGGGGCGGTGCAGGTCTAAATCTCTGAAAAAATGGTCCTAACTTAGATTGTTTTCATCGTCAATCATATGGAGATTAAATTCCACTATCATTTTTTATACATATCTTCTCTTCTCCTCTCTCGAATTCCCAACGCAAGCATCAACCTCGAGGTCTCTCTTCCCTGACTCCAACCACCACCATCTTCTCTCTTCAACTCTGATAGACTATCTCCTCTCTCAAATTCCCAACTTGAGAACTTGCAGCTGCGTCACCCTCGAGCTCTCGCTGAAGTTGCTGGACTGTCAGATTTTGTAGTATGTTAATGTTGACCACCCAATCTGATCCAACTGGACCAACTCCGCGACGTTTCTTGACTCGATCGATGACATCATTGCCACCATCCGGGACTGGAAGGAGCTTGCTTTCACGCTTTAGGTGGCATCTGTGACATATGAGTTTTGAAAGTTCAAGCTTTTGGTTTCACTGGCACGTCAATAAACCTAGATTACGTGGATTAATTTAATAAGTTTAGATATGATCCAAAGTTCTACTAACCATGCAGGTAAATTGAATTACATATGATTACGTCACCTCGCCACACTTTTGCACATTGATACCATGTAGCCCACAAGAAAGTACCCTCGCCTAGCCCCAAAGCCTACATTAAAAGTCAATACACACAAACTGATAGAAAAAAAAAGGAAAACTAATGAAAAATGCTTGAAAACTTTGAGTTTTAATCAAAATGACAAAAAAAGTGTTGTAAGTGAATAGTACCAAGAGTGACTTTTTAGAGTAAAAATTTATTTATTTTCGTTAAAGTAAATAATATAGGAAATGTTTCATTAAAACTCTAAAATAAAAAATAAAAAATAAATAAAATACTGGAAGGGTTAAAAGTCAATGCAAACGGTTAGATAAGAAAAAGACAAATTGTAATTAGCATGATAAATTAGAGATACTGTATTTTTTTTGGGAAAGTATTAGTATTTTATGATTATTTACTTATTTGGGTTTTAGGCCCAGCTTGTTAGAATTAGGTTTTCGTATTTTTATTTTTTTGGTCAAAGAATTAGGTTTTTATTTAGCTATTAGGGTTTAGTTTACTATAAATATGATGTTTGTTATTCACTTCTAAATAACTGAGTTACCATGTAGTCCATAGTTCGTAGTCGTGTTGGCTCTTGTTTATTTGATTTCAATTAATATAATAATATCATAATTTTTTATTTATTATTCGTTCCGCACTTTGATAATCAATCCTATTGGCATTTCCTTTCATATGCTATTGTTTTTCTATTGAAAAGGAGAAATTGTGTTAGTAAAAGAAAGGATTACAACTAAGAGGGAGAAATTATACAATAAGAATTAGGCAAGTTAGCCTACACATCAAGACCTAGACTTCGACTGCTAATTAAAACAACCTCCTTGAGCCCCTAATCTCTTATGGGTAAAATTGTCAAGTAAAATCATTTAAAAGAAAAATGGAGGTTCCTCAACCTAACGTCCTTCTGTGTCGAGAGAAATCCCGAACTAAACCAAACTAACGTTTGAGATACTAATAATTCTCTCAACATAATCTCCAACAGGGAAGTTGAAAAGAATTATGAAGATAAGCTGTAGTAACACAACAAGGATAACTTTATAATTAACTAAGCAGTCTGCTGATAACAGAGCATGAAAATTGTAGAAAAATGATAATTGCAGAAAAAGACATCAAGGAAGAAGAGAGAGAATCAGAGAGATGAATACAATCTCTTGCCATTGATCAACTTGAATGAATAACAATCTATCTCATTTCTGAGTTATATAGGGCTAAAGAGACTTAGCTTTTACGCTAACCACTACAACTAACATACCAAACTCTCTAACAACTTTCTAACTAATCTTTGATGACTCAGCAATATTACACTTCAATAATGGCATGGCAGATGACATGGCAATTAACTATATTCAATATCCCCCCTCAATCGCAACTGAGATTTCCCAATTTGAGATTGTAACAATGTCGAATAAAAGAAAGACTGTGTAATCCCTTTGTCAGTATATCTGTAGTTTGATCTTCAGTTGGAATGTACAACACCTCAAAGTCTCCTTGTTGAACTCTTTCTCTCACAAAATGATAGTCTGTGTCAAGGTGTTTATCCTTGAATGGAAAACTGGATTTGCATTTAGTGCAATGGCTGACATATTATCACAATGAATACTTGGTGGATTTGTTAAAAAACACACCTAAGTCCTTTAAAATATTCCTCACCCAAGCAATATCAACAGCTGTGTGTGTTAGAGCCTTGTACTCAGCCTCAGTGAAGCTTCGAGACACTGAGCTTTGTTTCTTAGATTGCCATGAAATAGGATTGTTTCCTAGAAACACCACATATCTAGTTACAGATCTTCTGGGGTTCAAGTCAGATGTCCAGTCAGAATCTGAAAATGCATTTAACTAAGGCAATGTATCTGCAGAATATAGGATACCATTGTCCATTGATCCTTGAAGGTACTTAAGGATTCTTTTGATTGCTCCAAAGTGATACTCAGTAAGGGAAGACATGAATTAGCAAATTGTATTCACTGCATAGGCTATGATAGGCCTAGTGAAAGTCAAATACTACAAGGACCCTACAATACTTCTATACAAAGTAGGATCAGGCAACAAAGTACCCTTAGAGTGAAGCATTTGCTGGTGAGGTTTGCACGGAGTGTTGGCAGGTTCATAGGATTCTAAACCAGCTTTATGTATTAGATCCTTGATATATTTGGATTGATTGACAAATATATCTCCATTCTCCTTGTACTTGATCTGTAATCCTAGAAAATAAGTGAGTTATCTCATGTCTTTCAAGTCAAACACCTCATAAAGCTCTTGAATAACCTATTGTATCTTCACAGTACTTGAATCGGTTAAAATTATGTCATCGACATATAACAAAAGTATGATCATATCTGGTCCATCTTTCTTCACAAACAAACTAGTATAAGAGGTTGAAGCACAGAAACCCAATGCTCTTAAATAGCTTGTAAATTTGGAATTCCAAGCTCTCGGAGCTTGTTTTAAATCATATAATGATATCACTAGCTTGTACACATGTGTAGGATGAGAGGCATCTACAAATCTCTAAGGTTGCTTCATATAGACCTCTTATTGTAGATCATCGTGAAGAAAAGCATTTTTGACATCGAGTTGTCTCAAACCCCAATTATTTATAGATGCTAAGGCTAGAACAATTCTAACTATAGTGTGCCTTACAACTGGACTAAACGTATCCAAGTAATCAATTCCAAGTTCTTGGGAAAACCCCTGAGCTACAAGCCTTGCTTTATACCTCGAAACACTCCCATCTGGGTTTTTCTTCACTTTATATACCTATTTGCTTCCAACTATCGCCTTATCCTTGGGAGATGGAACTAAAACCCAAGCTCCTTGAGCTCTAAGAGAATTATACTCCTCTTGCATAGCTTCCTGCCAATGTTTTATAGTGGATGGCTTTCTAAAAGATGAGGGTTCTAGTGTATCCGCAATTTCAGACACAAAGGAATAGCCTTCAGTAAAAGGATCTTCATCAGTGATTTGTAATGAACTAAGCTCTGGAAATGAAGCAACTAGTGCAGTGTAGTTCTTCCTTGCAATAATGCTACTTTTTAATCTACTGACCATGGGGTGCTTAGATATACCATCATGACGACTCATCTCAGAATTAGATAAAGGAGGAAGAATTACCTTAAGCTGATTGGGTGAATGGACATGCAACATGGATGATGTACAGAGTGATGATGTATTAAAGAGTGATGATCTGATGAGTTTGTTGCAGTTCTGTCATTGACGGTGTCATACATTTGACCACTAGGACCTTCTAAGTCAACCAAACTTGTATTTCTATCACCACAGCTCATACTTATATTTCTATCACCATAGCTCATACTTGTGTCACTGGAACTTGAAGACTGTATGCTCTTAGATATGGAATTAGGACTAACTTGTGGTTTGCGTATCTTGAATAACCTGAGATCTTTCACTGGGATATTTAACTGCACTATTATTGAAGAATTAGTAACCCTTTGTGTTGCTCTACAATTTCTGTTATCAACTTATTGCTTGAAAGGATACACTTCTTCATCATGAATCACATTCCTGGATATAACAAATTTCCTTGTTTGGATGTTATAACAAATCACACCTTTGTAACCACTAGCATAACCTAAAAATACACATTCAACTAATCTTGGCTGAAGCTTTTGTCATTGAATGGTCTAAGTAAAGGATAGACTGCTGTCCCAAAAACTTTGAGGGACTGAATATCAGGATTATGATGAAATAAAACCTGGTAAGGAGATTTCATGTCTAAATTTTTGCAAGGCATCCTATTTATCAAAAATGTAGCATGAGAGCAACTATGGTACCAAAATTGAGTAGGCAGTTTTGTATCTGACATTAGACTAATTGCTGTTTCCATCACATGTGTATGCTTTCTCTCAGCTAGGCCATTCTATTGTGGGGTATAAGGGCAAGATGTATGGTGTATGATACCTTTACTATCTAAAAACTAATTAAAAACCTTGCTCATATACTTTCCTCCACCATCGGACTGAAAATACTTAATAGAAGCATTGAACTGTGTAACAACAAAGGCATAGAACTTGCAAAAGATAGAGAAAACATCTTATTTATTCATCATTGCGAATATCTATACAAACCTAGAGCAATCATCAACAAAGCTTATGTAATACCTAAAACCTTTTATTGACTTCTGTGGTGCAGGTCCCCACACATCTGAATGTATATTTTCAAAAACTGCACTTAATCTATTTTGTTTTACATGAAAAGGTAACCTACTCAATTTGCCCTGAATATAAGCTGAACATACAGACTGAAATGTATCCGTAGTAGTTTGCAACTCAACATTATTCAACATTTTACTAAGCATGTCTTCAGAGGGGTGACCCAACCTTTTATGCCAAACTAAGCTTCTTATCTTCTTTCCAACAAAAGCATCACTTTTTTCCAACTTTGCAGCAAATGATCTTGAAAACACATTGACTAGAATTCGAAACAGCTCTCCATCATCACTCTTTCCTTGGTACAACACTACTCGAGTTGCCTTATCTTGTATAAAGAAAACCAGATCATCACAAATGAACTAACATCCATTATTTTTGCACAATTTCTTCATAGATAATAGATTCATTGCAATTTGTGGTACATGTAACACATTATGTAAAATTAATGCATGCTGTGGAGTTTTGATGATTGAAGAACCAATATTTGAAATTGGCAAACCTTCTCCATTACTAACAGTTATTTTGGCATCACCTTATAAGCTGTAAGATTGTTTAAAACATCTATATTCGCTATCATATGATGAGTTGCACCTATGTCAACCACCTCAAGTGTCAGCAGATGCAAATTCATGAACATTCTGGCCATCATTTGTTGAATTTGATCCTTGAGCAATCATTCCAGTGATTGATGTAAAAGGTGGAGCACCCTGGTATGAAAAATTGTTCCTATAATAGCACTCTAATGCTATATGACCTTTCTTTCCACAAATTTGGCATGCCACAAAACCTGTTGATGATTGACCATTGTTAGTTCTGAAAAAGTAGTTGGGTGATGTATGTCCCATTCTTGAGCATATCTAACACTCAGGAGAAATTAAAGATTTGTAGTTGGTATTCTCATTCCAAGACTGCACTTGTTTACTTCCATTCCAAGAACCAATGGACTGAGACCCGTTTCTATTATCAGTAAAGAAATTTGATCCAGACCTGTTTCCAGAGAACCTTGAGTTATTATTTCCTCCAGAGAACCTTCGATTATTAAAATTTGTTGTTGCCATTAAAACCCCCATTAGCACCATTATTGCCATAGCCAGAACCACCATTAAAACCATTACCACCATAGCTAGATCCACCATTAAACCCCTCATTTCTAGCATTATTTCCATTTCCATCATTGCTTCCATAACCAGCATTAAATCCTTGGGCTCAATATGAATTTAAGCTCTCCCCTTGTTCATAACCTTGAAACTACCCTTGTGAATGTGATGAACTGCCTTCAACTGACATTGCGGATATTGACTGAGATAGACTGGTCATTATTAACTCAATACTAGCTTCAACACCAAGAAGTTGTGCCCTGAAATCTTTTAGAGAAATTGGTGTTTCCCTAGCAGGAATTACTGTCTTTATCATCTCAAACTCAGTAGGTAACCTAAATAATGCAGCAATTACAAGATCATTCTCAGTAATCTTTTCTCCTGCAGTAATCAATTGATCTTTAATACCCTTCAATAGTAACAGATATTTATCCACTGAATCAATACCCTTTTGCACAATGTGAAATTCAATCTTAAGATGATTAATTTGAACAACTGAAATAGATGCATATCTCTCTTATATACATTTCCATGCATCATAAGAATTCTTATAGCCAATCACCTAATCCATAGCATCATCCGAAAGAGTTGCAATTAATAGACTCAACAAAGAAACATATGTCTTAATCCATTCCTTGTATGCAATGGTTATTTCCTTAGTCATACCAGTATCAAAATCGATAACAAACTTCAGTGGACACTGTGATTCTCCATTAAAGAAATAAAAAAGATCACACCGTTGTAAAAATGACTGAAACTGATAGTTCCACTTCACAAAATTATCTTCATGTAGTTTTACAGTAATCATACCCAAAAGACTCAATTTTAACATTGCTTATCGCCATATCTTCACCAATGAACACAATTTCAACAAATGAACAAATTTTGCAGAATCTTTAACTAGAACGCTCCTAGCAATTGGCCTTCTAGAGTGAAAGAACCCCAACAATCAATCAAAGAATCAATCTTTCAACAATGACAACTAGCCTTCTTGAATGTAAAACCACCAAACAATCAATCAAAGAATCAATCTTTCAGCAATGGCAATAGGCTTTCATTTGCTGTTCAATCAAATAATGGCAATCAGTCTTTATATTTGACTAATCAGTTTTTCACTTAGAAGAAATGGCAATCGACCTTCATATTATTCGACATCAATAAATGGCAATCGGCCTTAATACACGAATTAACACATAATTTTTCACTGAGACAATCAAACAAATAGTTGGAGTGCAAAAGGAAAGATGAAACCTGAATCCTCAGTTCTTGAGCAAGAGAACCAAGAAACCACACCGGAGATCATAATCTACACCAGAGATCAGCAATTGATCAAGATAGCACAGCGGAATGAGCAGCACCAAGGACCGAGGCCGTCGGCAATGATACCATGATAACAGAGCATAAGAATTGCAAAAAAAGACTTCAAGGAAGAAGAGAGAGAATAACAGAGCAACATCTGCCACATGAATGATTACCTTCAGATTATAGATGAAACACCCACACTTGCATAAAATCACACGACAATTGTGTCATTGAACACGAATAGGCCAATGCACCTCATTAAATGGAGTTGAACGAAATATGAACAACTTGTTTGGGTTAATATTTGTATCAAATATTAACCCAAACACAACCAATTAAAGAGAAATTACATTCAACCCATAAAAATGTCAACCCTTATCCCAAGCGAATGAGATATATGAACAACCAATTAAAGAGAAATTATATTCAAACCTTATAATGTCAATCTAAAGACGACGTCAACCATAGGGATCCAGCAAAACCACTAAGTGCCAATTCATTGTGATTTTTTTTTTTTTTTTTTTTTTTTTTTTTTGGGAAACCTCGACGGTACGAGGGAAATTTTATTGATAACGAAAAAAGAAGTTACACCTGGTCAGGGGAGGACATGAATTTTACCCCTCATAAAACAGAGATAAATAAAAACAATATATGAAAAAGAAGGGGATACATAAACCGTTCCCTTCCAGAAACGAAAACAAGAGAGATACAAAGAAAAGAAGGGGGACATGAAACCTAACCCCTCTGAAACCAAACCTAAAGGTCTAAACCTACAAAACAAGTTGGGCAACACCACAAAGTTAAGGAAAAAACAAAAAATAAGATAAACTTGGATGCCAAGATGCACAATAATTTGAGAAGCGGTAACCAAGCAAGCCGACATAGTTTGAAAATAATGCAACATGAGTCGCTAGCGGAGGAGAATCATGCCAAGTTAAAGTTGGAGAAGACAAGCCCATTTTAGCAAAATTGTCCGCAACAAAATTTCCCTCCCGATATATGTGAGTTAAGTAGAAAGTCATTTTCTAAATACAGTCCAAACAAATAGACCATTGCATACGAAGACGCCATGGAGGATCAAAATCAAACAATTGAAGAGCAGAAATAACACTAGAGCTGTCACTTTCCAACCAAAGACAATGCCAACCCAATTGATATGCAAGCTCTACACCAATAATAATTGCAGATAATTCTGCAAAAAAAAGAGTTGTGATAACCAATCTATTGGCAGAAACCACCAAGAAAATGACCATGGCAATTCTCGAAAACTCATCCACAAGCAGCAGGATCGGGATTTCCTTTAGATAAACCATCTGTATTAAGTTTAATCCAAGGAAACCAAGGAGGAGACCAAAGGACAGGAAGAATAGTAAGTACCTTGCGAGAGTTAGGTCATATCCCCATTGAAAAGATGATTTGAGTGTCAAAACCCTGAGAGTTACCATGAATAAACTTTCCACCATGAACAATCACAAAATTGATAGACATGCAGAGACAGAGTGGCCAGCCATAAAAAATAAACTTATTTCGAGCCTTCCAAATAGCCGCAATAGTAGAAAGACCCACAAAAATCCAGAGATTGTGCAACTGTTGGGAAAAGGGCTTACGCATATAGATATCCCACAAAACATCCAAAGAATCTTAAAGAGGCAAAGAGGTACCAAAATGGCATGCTAACCACCTCCAAAGTTGCCTAGATATCTAACAGCTAAAGAAAAGATGAACAATAGATTCTTCAGAATTATGACATAAACAACAAATAGATGCTAAAGAAATACCACGTCGTTGAAACGCACCCTCGGTAGGAGGTTTATCATGAAAAAACCACCAAGCCAAAATAGATAGCCGTGGCAGAATAAAATGTCGCCAAATAACCTTAGCCCAAGCATAGTCATTACGTTTCCTTTGAATAAGCTGATAAGCAGAAGAAAGGGAAAACTTCCTAGTAGGTGAGGGCCCCCAATTCAATTTATCATCCTTCACATTTAAGGGCAAAGGTAGACGTAGAATTTGTTGCACCACAGAAGGGAATACATTTATAAAATAATCTGGGAAATACCAACTGTGCGCTCCAATAACATCTGAAACTGGAGAAAGAACCTTGGGTGAAATGACCGAAGATAAACAAAGGCTAATAATAGGTTCATCCAACCATTTGTCAAACCAAAGGGAAATGGACCTCCCATCACGTATAATCCAATGACTATTATTATTCAGAATAGGCAAAGCACGCTTCAGACCATGCCACACAGAAGACCGTAAATAGATATTTTGTTTTTTGGAAGGCGAAAGGGGAAAACGCTGACGAGCAAAAGAATCCCACCGAGAAGAGGATTGTAAAGAATCCCATCCAAAACTAAGCAAAGCCGTCAAGTTTAAGGAAGCTAAATTAGGAAGACCAAGCCCACCTTCATTTTTAGGTCCACACACCATGCTCCAATGAACAGTTACCAACTTCCGAGAAGCTAAATACCCTGACCAAATAAAATTCCTTGCGTAAGCAGAAAGATGTTTTAAAAGGCAAGATGGCAATTGATAAACTAAGAAACAATGAAGGAACAAGCTTTGATAAACAGACTGCACTAATTGAAGTCGTCCGGCCATTGAGAAAAGTTTTCCTTTCCAACCTGAGATGCGGGCTTTGGTCTTGTCAACCAAAGCTTGAAAGTGAATTCTCCTTAGCTTACCACAAAAAATGGGTACCCCAAGATAAGTGAAAAGAGCAACACCCAAACGAAAGCTAAGGTGTCTCGATACATGCACTCTACAATGAACAGAGGAGGAGCCGAGATAAAAAGTACTCTTAGTTGCATTAACAAGTTGCCTTGATGTGGAACCATACTTATCCAAGAAATTTCGAAGAGAATGAAGAGATCGAACATTCCCACGACAAAAAAATGAAAAGATCATCAGCATATAACACATGAGTAGAAGGGCAACAACCTCGTGAGGCTGAAATAATAGTAATTCGTCCAGTAGAAAAAATCAAAGATAAACCTCTACTTAAAGCTTCCTCCACTAGACAAAAAAGAAGTGGAGAAAGAGGATCATCCTAACGTACCCCCTGGGAGCAATAGAAAAACACATGTGGTGTGCCATTTACCAAAATTGAAAAGCAAGCTAATTGAAATAAAATATGTACCCAGTCCACAAAAATGTGTGAAAAACCAAAGCTAGAAAGCACATGAAGAATAAACTTCCAGTTCAAAGTATCAAAAGCTTTAGCGATGTCGACTTTTATGCCTATGTTACCACCAAAAGCCTTTTTGTCTATAAAATTGAACCTTTATGAAACTAACCCGATACAATCAGAAATACATCTACCTTTTAAAAATGATGTTTGCTGAGGAGAAATAATGCTAATGGCAATTGGGCTGAGGCGATCAGCAAGAATATTTGGAATAATTTTGAATAGAAAATTAGTAAGAGCAATGGGCCTATACTGAGCAATAGTGGCAGCCCATTCAACTTTAGGGATAAGCACCACAAAGTTGCAATTAGCATTCGGATAAAGTTAATCACTCTTAAAAAAATCTTGTACAAAAGCAATAACATTCAAACCAACAATATCCCAGTAAGACTAATAAAAGGAACCAGGAAAACCATCAGGTCCCGGAGCACTGGAAGGATCCATAGAAAAAACAGCACTTCTAATTTATTCAGCTGAAGGTAAACAAGAAAGAGAAAAATTTTCCTCTTCACTAACCATAGGTGTAACTACACCACAAACATCCTCAATTCCAGTTGGTGCAAACGGAGAATTGTATAAATACCGACAAAAGTTTACCACATGATCAACAATAGCAGTACGAAAAGAAAGTACATTATCACCATCCAAAAGAGTAACAATCCTGGAAGAAAAATGCCTACCTCGAGCATAAGCATGGGAAAAAGTAGTATTACGGTCACCCTCAGTAAGCCATTTAACTCGGCCACGATCACACCAGAAAGCTTCTTGCATACGAAAAGCATCGAGGACAGCTGTTTTAGTCACAACTTCCTCATTAAACCACTCTTCAGAATTCACATTAGAAGAAATAATATTTTGGATATTATGAAGTTCTCCCTTAGCAATAGTGACATTTATGTGGACATTGCCAAAAAATTAAAGTTCCAATCTCGAAGGCAACGCTTAAGGGCTTTAAGCTTTTCCAACATAACAAACATGGGACACCCATATGCAACAATTGACTACCAACACTTAGCAACCAAACCAGAGAATCCTGAATGTAATGTCCACATAGGCTGAAACCGGAAAGGTCGTGGTCCTCCAAGACAAATAGCAAAAGCTGAGAAAACTAGACAATTATGATAAAAAAAACAACCCTAGGCAAAGCTGAACAACTCGTATGAGGCCAAGATTGTAACCAGCGTGTGTCACAAAGAGAGCGGTCAAGACGCCTTTCCATGTAACCACAAACACTTCAACCAATGGTCTAAGTGTAAAAAGCACCAGTAGTATCCATATGAGTAAAGTCACAAAGCTTAATAACACTGCGAAAGTCCTCGCACGAAGTTCGAGTAGGTAAGTGACCACCCATTTGCTCATGCGCTCCAAGAATAGCATTAAAGTCACAAATTGCCATCCACGATACCATAGTATTAGAACGAATATTTAAGAGATTGCACCATAAAACATGATGAAGAGTCAAAGTAGTAGTCGCATAGACAATAGTAAATTGAGAAAGAACACCATCAAAAGAAGCCTGAAAAGCAACTTGTTGCCCTGAATAAGAAATCACAGTAGGAGAACAATAACTCGTAGAGTGCAAAACCTAAATATTAGGCATTAAATCACCCTTGTTATTAACAGCAAGCAAAGATAGACCTAATGAATTCCAATAAGCAGAAGGAATAGAATAAAAAAATAACCATAGGTTCAGATATGTAAACCAAGTCAGGATGATGGGAATGACAAACATTAGAAAGCTTTGTACGCGTATCAAAATTCCCAACACTGCGAATATTCCAATAACTAACTTCATTTGGAGGCAGAGATAACTTGTCTTCCTGCCCTCGTAACATAGGGTTCTTCTTGCCTACATACATCAACTTTTTGGTTTTTTTTTTTTTTTTTTTTTTGTTTCTTATGCTGAGGTTTACTGAGAACTAGAGTAAAGTCATTGGAAACTTTCCCTACATCCACAATATTGATCTCATTCATCAGACCAAAACCAGGTGGAACATCTCCATAAATATAAGGATCAATATGGGCAATATTATTGTCTTCAGTAGGCACATCTTCGGTCTCCCTTGAAAGAGTGTCATTCAAGTTACAAGAAGGGGTATCATCAATATTATTGGTTGGTTGTAACTCTAGAAGTAGTCTATAACTGACCATGAAGATCTATCGACGAATCGATAACCTTGTCAACCAACACACTTAACTCGGTATTCATAACACTCATTTAATATTTGATTTGCAAAATTGTTAACTTGTTCAACATGACATTGCTCAAGAGAGCTACAAGGTGGAACCTCTATATCATGATTAAGTCCAGGAGAAAGCTCATTATGAATAATTTCAACTGAAGGAGAACATTCCTTGTGTATAGTATCACCTGAAGGAGAAACAATCTTAATAGATGGTTTTGGACGATAAACCTGACGGGTTGGTGATCGTCCGAGATAACGAGCCTCAATATCTGGTTGCATCGCATCTGAATGATTGGCCTTTAAATGACTACATTTGTTTGTATAATGGCCAATTACACCACAATTTCCACAAGTTGGAGGCAAATTCTCATAAATAATATCAACAAAGAAACCATGTTCCCGCTCAACCATAATAGATGAAGGTAAATCAGCAGAAAGATCCACATCCACCAAAATTCTAGGATAATAACCATATAACTTTTCACGTGTAGCGTGATCCAACTGAAGTGGGGTACCCACCTCACGAGCAATTTCCATAAGTATGCGAGGATGCCAATACTCTTGACTTAACCTATATATTTTGATCCATACTTGTGCATGAGTTTGGGGAAGGACGTCACCAGGCTTGAAGTCTGGTTGCCATTGGGACAACCTAAAACGTCCAAATTGAAGTGTGCAGGTTCCACCACCCCATACTCTTCTCATATCTTCTTCGGTGGAAAAATGAAGATCAAAATATCATTTGCCTAGAGGCACTAGTTTCCAAGAATTATGAAGCTTCCATAAAGAAGCTAAGGCACTCTTGAGAGACTCAGTCTTCATCGACATCATTCTTTTTTTTAACAAAAGGCTACCAATGAGGTTTGTTCTGCATGAGCGTAATTGTTCTTGATAAAGGTTCTCACTAATCTTGACATAAGTCACATCGCCTCGAACAGTAGGAGTAGGAAGTTGACTTAAATTAACTGAAGTTTCTGCACCATTTGTGACAATGAAAGGAAAGGTCCGTGCTTTTGGGGATTGTCCGGATAATGAACCAATGGCAATATTCAATTTGGAGGAAGTGGCAAAGTCAAGAAAGCCCCATGGGCATAGGACTGACTTATCCATGACCAATCAACCTAAAACAAAATGCATTCCAAAAGAATATTAAAAAAATTAATTATATGATTAGAAATTAACCTGTTGAAAAGTCTGTAGATGTAGGCAACAGAGGAAGTCTTCTCTAAAGGAGAGCCCAAGACTCTGGTGCAGCAAGTTGCAGGTGCAGACAACCCCTCAAAATTGCAGAGCTTAAAACCCCAATTTCAACAAGAAGTTACTGCTACGACAGCAAAAGTTGAGCTTCTGGGGTATGTCGATGCAGAACGCAAAGACCTAATACCCACTTCGGCGCAGAAATGAAAGACCCAATACGCAGATTGGTGCTGGGACGCTGGGATGACACCGGCCGGGACACTAACAAACCCTAGAAACGCGAACCCGTCGGGCGCGTTCTTTTCCCCTTTTCGCAAGCGCGTGACTTGATTGAAACTCTCATTGTGATCTTGAAAAGTAATTAAAACCGAAACAAAACCCCATAGCAGCGCCATTCGTGTATACCTTAACCCAAAAAAAGAAAAGAAAGAAAAGACGATAACATATCAAGAACACGAGGAGTCCTTGTAGGACAACCGCGCACATCAGTCGCCCTAAGATTACAAAACCTCGCGTAGGTAATAATACACACTTTTCGATGCCAATTTCCCCCGTCTTCGGTTTTGATGGAAATGCACTTGCAAAACAATCAACACCTTTAATCAGAGACCTAAGCCTCACGCGCCCATGAGACGGAAATGTACCTGCAAAACAATCAACACCTTTAATCAGAGACCTAAGCCTCATGCGCCCATGAGGTGGGGGGTTAGGTCAACGGATCTCCGATGCCTAAGTTAGTTTATCTGAGAGAGTAAAGTGTTTTGGGCTTTTTTAAGGTTGCAAAAGCTCTCAAAATTTGGTAGAATATGAAGTATTTATAGGGATAGAGCAGGCCATAGTGTTTAATGGAGAGATATTCTCTAAATATTTCTAAGATATTAAATAGGAGATAATATCTTGAGATAATGGTTTACTTTCCTTAATTTATTTAAATTAGAATTACTTACTTGATTGGAGTCAATCTTCATATGAGAATGTATTAAAGATAGGATTTGGGTAATTAATTCTTATCTTTAATTCCTTGCCAATGGCAGGTGAGTTGTGAACAATCGTATTCAGCTACTGAGACCTTCAGGAATGTGAGCTACGTGTGGGAGCATCTGAGAAGCCTGCCCATTTATTCAGGACAATCTTGTCTTTCTTGAATAAAAGTTCATGTGTCTCCTCTAAAATTTTTGGGATTATTTTAGGCTCCACAACACTCTTTAACTACTTCAACTATAAGCTTTTCGCAGATGTATATAAGTTTGACTGGTAATCTTTTATTCATAGTGTTGTTCCTTAAGCTCTCCAAGTAATGTTTCAGAAGCTAAGCTTCGTTCTTGTTTTGTTATTTTGTCATCAATAAACTGAAAATATCAGCGAGTCAATTTTATTAGCGAGGGGTAAAATATTAACTGATAACAATTAAACAGAGGACAAATACCATGAAGTTCAAAGCTATCTAAAGTAACAAAGTCACCGCAGGAAGGACGAGAACCATGGATTTATTTGGCATAAGGATATAGATATTATAGAATATCCCCAAGTCGCCATCTTTTGCAAAACGTCGGTTCCTCACAAGCTCGCCAAGTATACGAAGACTTAAGTTTTTTTTGGTTAAAAATGTAAAATGACTTCAAAAGCCTATAAATTGGTGGCAATGCCCTCCCAATTCTTCAACCATTCAATTCCATCAATCTATTAACAATGGCTTCTTCCTCATTTCATTGCCTTCTCCTTGATAGAGTTAATATTATGTTTATTTTTAATTATAAACAATATTGCTCTAAACTAAATTAAAAAAATGAGAGAAGACTTGAACTCAAAATGCAGCAAATTGAAGAATAAACTAAATTCACGAAAATAATTCACAAGTTGCATATCTTTTAATTTCTGAAGTTCTGATTTAATTTAATTTAACTGTATATCCACTCATATATGTGGTCCACTAAACTAAGCTCCAATAAAATATAATACTTCCTAACAGAATTTAATCTGAAACTGAAGTAGAGATTATGCTCAAATATAATAATATACGTAACAAAAATACTAAAATTGATTCAATTCAGAAGTGCTAGATCCGGATCTTGTAAAGCATAATTGGATAGGATTATCACTCTGGCTTGACTCGATTTTCTGAACAAATTGCAATGGTAATGCCATCCACAAAATAGGAAAATATGTAAGTAGCTGCTGCTGTAATCCTCTGTCAGTGCAAATTTTTTTTTTTAATCTTTATTCTCTTTCTTTCAATGACTTGCATGGGTAGGATAAGTGGTCTCATAAAATAATCGGATCAAAAAAATTATCAAACATTAGATATCGTATTGAAATGACATCCATAATTTGTCATAGGATATGCAGAGTTACGAAAAATTTATGTTTTTTAATTTTAAAATTTGTATTCATTATAGAGATTTCAAAGTTTAAATTTATTTAACATTAATAAATAAGGTGATGAACAAAAATCTTCTGCTAAAAAGAGGGTTTACTCATCTGCTCTCCAAAAAAATAATAATAATACTCACAGCATGCCCAGCCATCCCACTCGACACCAGCAAGTATATGAAAATGTAACTCTTTTGTCTCTAAATAAAAGAGTCCTTTCTGATAACGCTTGCATTTTTCTCTTATAATAGTGTGAGTTAAAGCTTAAAAATTTAACTCTTAAGCCATTCTAGAAACAACTTCTCTTTTCTAATTTTTATGGCTTAAAATTTAAGTCCTAAATTATTAAGGATGATTTTAGTTTAGTATTTTTTTGTAACTTTTTTAAAAATAAAATTTATGTAGATTATCTTCTTTTTTTTTTATGAATACTAGCATTTGCTTACACACTTTGTGTGTATGAACACATTTTTTTTTTTAGAAAATGAGAAGGAGAGATGGAGAGAGAGATAACGTGGGGGGAGTGAGAGGTTTTTGTTTTTGTTTTTTCTGTTTTTTTTTTTTTTTTTTTTTTTTTTTTTAATATTGGAGGTATTTTAACATCACCTATTGGTAAGGCTTCAATAAAAAATAGTAAAATTTGAACTTGTGAAATTACATTATTGCCCGTCATTTTTTTTATGTGATAAAAGACTAATTTGTCTTTTCACCCTCTTTTGATCGACAATGAAGGTTTTATTAATTAGTAAAGATTAAAATTTAACTTCAAATAAATAATAAAAATAAAAAACATGAAAATTAGGTCCAACTATCAAATTAGTTCTATCTACCACCACCATCTTCCTCTATATAATAAGAGGTTGAAACTCAAACCTACACACTGTTCAACCATCCATCTTTCTTATTAGTTTTTTTTTTTTTTTTTTCATCAAAAGCATCCATATCTCAACAATAGGTGAAAGAACACTACAAAAAATTGTCGTTTCCGACCAACTTTTTCTAAGGGCCAAAGAATACCCTCAGAAAACCACTATTTCCGACCAAAAGCTATGCTTTGTTGAAAATATTTCGACAAGAGGCTTATTATCTGCACTCAAATTAATGCCCTTGGAAAATGGTTCCATCACCATTGAAAGTATCTTTTTTTCTACACTCAAAATCATCCATCTCTCATCAATAGGTGAAAGAAGAAGGTGAAGCTTGTCAACGAAGATGGAACAATACGAATCTTAAATTTTAAGCTTTAACCCAATCATTATTGCATTTAGTTGTAGGGGAGCTCATTCCCCCACTTACTTATAAAGCATCTTCACTGTATAACTTTCATAATTAGAACCGTTCACTCTTCTAATCTTCACTTGAAGATCATTCCTACAAAAAATCATTCAAATCGGATATCATTTAGTGATCTAAATATATGAAATAGAACAACGGTTTATCATGAATATGCTACTTAGTACATACATTATTAATTTACTTAATACATTTGGATGACAAAACGATATCCGACTAGAATGATTTTTTGTAGAGATGTCTTCAAATGAAGGTTAAGAGATTGAACAATTCCGATTATGAAATATCTACCGTGAAGATATGTTACTTACAAGTGGGGATGAGCTCATTCCTAAGTGGAAATGCAAGTATTGTCTTTTCTTTTTCTATACAACGTTATTCAGATTCGTTTCCCCATAATTTATTCGGATCTTACAAAACACAATTGAACAAAGTTGCAATGATAATGTAAAATAGCAGACATTATAAATAACAATTCAAGTACAGCGTGCGTGGCCGGCTCACGACTGTTTGTCTCTAGTAAGCTGTGGAAGTGAAGTTGAAGTTTGAACAACTGGTCTTTTGGGACAAGAGAGAGGAGCTGAACCCAAGCCTCTTATTAGCCAAATCAAACTGGAGAAGATTGTCCTCCAACTGGTGCCCTTCGATCACAATAGAAGTCCTAGGTTTACTTGGACTTTGCCCAGCATCCACAAATGTCAAACACATCACGTCTTTTTTTCACTTGCACCATTGAGTTTGCTCTAGACAACCTTCAGTACACACTCTCACTCTGCAACATAAAATCAATAATAGGCACATCGTTCTCTCCGATGTGGGATGAGTTGAAGCATTTTCCGAATGGCACTATGGATCCCAATCTAGGAATAGGAGCAGGGAGTACTTTAAGCAATGCCCAATTGAGAGTGCTGAAGATTGAGCTCTCCAACACTGTGTAGGGATTGACGGTGCTAATTTTTTTGCCTCTATAACCATATTTGTCAAAGGCTAGTAACGAAGCATTTAACGGTAAAGTAAGGCCTTTCATTTTTATAGGTGTTACGTTCATGAAATATTTAGCCGAAGGCTTGCCTTCCACGTAAGAGGGGGCTGTGATGGAAGGTTGAGGAGCAATGGGGTGTAGATAAGTGACTTAGACACATCGATACCCGGGTGCAAAACATAAGGCCCAGCACCGAAGAAAACAGCGCCATTTGATCTTGTGGAAGACGGCAAGCAAAGAGAGAACATTTTGCTGAATCCAAAAGTGGAAGCCAATTGGGATGGAATTCCAATTTTATCCTTGCCAAGACCAGCGAAACCCTCGACGCCAGTGGGAAGGTTTTCGAAGAGATACGTCTGACTGCAAATGAAGAGAAAATTGGGGACTGAAACGAGTTTACCAGGGTGGGTGCTCTTCGGGCGAAGATTTTTCCGGAGAGGGCTCCTCGGCTCTCTGCACAACTCCCTAATGGATTGGCACTTTGGATGTATAGTCGGGTTCTTGCTTGCTGATGTGCTACAAGAAGAAGACATAATTAGTTCTGAAAGGTGCCTTTGTGGGGCCATAGGTGTAGGCATTGAGGCTTGCAATCAAAACTAACTAAGTGCTAGGCGTGCCACTGCTATCTCAGTATAGCAGATGTAGAACAAGATTTTTTTTAGTTGATTACGTGTGCCCCAAGTTACTCGGACTTCTTGTTATCAAAGGATTGTCGTGGATGGGTTAAGTCCACATTAAGTTTTTTTTCTTGCCTTGTGACCAAGGACTTTCAGTTCATAATTTTGTATATTCAAATGAGGGGAGTCCATATCCCTTAAGTCATTTGTTTGGTTCTTGATTGGTTTTAAATGAAAGCATATCCGTTAAGCTAACCAAATCCAGATACAAATAAGACTTTTAAAGTAGGAAACAGGCAGAAATGACTTCAGTACATACTGGAGAATACATTAAGCAGTAGATCTATTATATTAGAAAACACACAAATAACTTTAAGCAAGATTTCACCTTGTCGAGCAAGGTTGAACTTCTTGCAATCACTTCCCTTTGATTCTACAGAGGTTTTTATGCTAAAAATGGATGGATGGTAAATTAGTTTGCACAAGAGAATCGATAATACGCCACTAGAGGTGATAGCATAGCTTCTAAACAAGACAAAAGATAACTTTTGTAAGGGAGATATCCTGAAAATGATTGAGAGACAAAAGATAACTTTTGTAAGGATGATATCCTGAAAATGATTGAGATCTGGGCTGATTACAGCTTTTAGATGCAAATCTAGCTTGAGATCAGAGTTTGTATGTTTGTTTGTTTGATTCGTTGAGTGTCACCATCTCTAGGGCCTTTTCTTCCTTTTATAGCAAATTAGCCCGACTGCTGTAGTTTTGCTCTTGCCCGAAAACAATTAGAAGGTAGTGACTCATCATCTTTTTACTTGTATTGCCACTAAAAGGTACTTTTTGGCTGATGGTGAGTTAGTCCCCATCACTTGACATTTAAATCATAGGCACATACCCTATGCATTAATGGGAAGGCGCCAATTTGTCTCTGGGCTTGATGCTGGGCTTCGAGCAAGTCTTCTTTTAATTGGCATCGGCATCTTTGGGCTTCCATATACTTGCAGCCCAAGGTTCAAATATTAACCCAAATAGTGCCCCCTTTAATCATTGTTAAGGCTGCAATCCCAGACACTTATAATGATTAAATAGATGTTGCATATTAATAACCGTTACACGCCTTCACTTGGGACTCGTACCATTTAAAGCAATCGTTGGTTAACAAGACCTTTGCACTAACCCATGAATTCCACCGTTAAATAACCACTTATTATATAATCCTTACTTAACCTCTTCAGCAAAGCACAATTAACCATTTCGAGCCTTTGAATTTTCAAAACTCCCCAGAATTTCCAGAACTCACACCTTCAGAAACTCTTATTATTTTTCAACTCTTGCCTCTTGACTCCGATTTTCTTCTCATCTTTTCCTCAAGATCATCCAATGGCACCTAAAGTTGCCTGAATTCAATCTCCCTCCAAGACTGGTGACGGGATTTCCATCATATGCCTTCTTCTCAACGGCCTTCACCGCCCTCGGGCAAGCCTGAACACTAAACTCTTCTTCAAGGAGGGATGAGTGCACTTTTTATGACCTATATGGATTTCTCAGGTCCCAATTACTGTTGAAAACAACATGCCCAAGGAGAAATGGTTCATCCCCAACCCATTTCAGGCTAAGTTGGGCATTTCTTCCTTCAAATGGTTAAACCATCGTCGTGGCTTCCCTCTTATGAAGGATGAGGCATGGACGAAATGGATAAAAGAACTCGAGCATATCTTTAAGCAGAATTGGATGAACAACGAAATTTATAAGTTGATAATGCTTTCTAAAATCACCATGATCGTTAAGCCCGAGCTTCTCACAACAACTATTCTCTTTTGGAACTCAGGGAACCATTACCTTTAACTTCAGGATGGGTCCAATATCCCTAACTACCCTAGATATGGCATAGGTCTTCGGGTTAAGCCCTTTGGGCATAATTGTAGACGTTACCCACAACTGGGCTCTTCATTTTCGTCTGACTGTTAAGAGTTCAAGTTGTCCTCCCTCATTTCTTCATTTGGAGCATAACTCTGTGACTTTTAAGAGTTATGGGACTTCTTTCACGAATTTTATCCCGTTTTCCAAGAAGGAATTTGGCCCTTCTTCCTCTAAAGCCAACAAAGATCAGGAGCATATGTATTTCCTCCTCTACTGGCTTAACAATGTATTCCCTAATAAGTCCAAGGGAGTGAAGGTGGAATGGATTCCCCTAGTAGAAGCTCTTCACAAATTTGACGACGTAGCCACGAGCCCCTTTCTTCTTGCTCATCTCTATCATCTCTTGTACGAAATTACAAAAGGTGAACCATTTGAAACCAACCTTCATGGTCCAACTTGGATGATCCAGCTTTGGCTTCAATGGCATTTTCTTGAGCTTCGGGCTCCCAACCTAAAATTCCCAGAAGGAGTAGCCTCTGCCTGAATTTTAGCTGAAGCTTCTCTAACCAATCACTCTACCTTCGCTTGTCTTTATTTCTTCAGAGTCTACAGGACTCGGCCAGATCTGGAATGGGGTGCTTTAGTCATTAGGAGATACCCATGGTTCAGTGACCAAGCTTTCCAAAACGTTTTTGGAGAAGATGCTAGTCCCTTTTGTAGAAAGAGATTTATCAATTGCATCCAGTCAAGGGATCTGGCTTAGGGTGTGAGGAATGACCACTATGAGCGCAGGCTAGAAGTCTATCACCAAACTACCGTAGCATGCAATTAGGCTTTAGACAAGCTATCCCGGTGCCCTTCTTGACTTCGTTCATTGTGGCACCTCCTACCGTCTTCACTTTCCCCCAAAGTTACTTTTCAAGCGGCCCGACGCAGTCTTGAGGTCATAAGCAAGGTCGCCTGAAAGCCCATGGCTTTTAATTTCGAATGTACTTCAAGCTTTGCTTCTTGGTGGGAGACAAAATGGACTAAAAAGTATGCAGAAGATCTGCACGAAGCCCATGATCGCCTCTTCAAGCATCTTTCTATCAAGTCTTATCCTAGTTCAAATGAGCTTGAGAACTGGAAGGAAATGGTTCATCAAAAAAACCAACTTCTTTTGATAGGTATTCCTTACTTTTTAACTTGAAATTCTTATGAATCTGCCCACTCTAATCCTTTTCCTGATTTCTTTGTACTTGCAGCTCAAGGCAACCCTACAGAGATGGTCCTCGGGCAAGATGAAGATGTCGCAGACACCTTCATCCTCTAAGAAGCCGCAACTGAGGTAAAAAGGCAAGGTGCTGGAGAGGGCAGAGATGTCTCCGAGTTGCTTGGAGACTCAAAGGGCGAGATAGGGATTGTAATGGAGCCTTGGGTAACTATAGTGGAAACTTCAGAGTCTGAGCCTAAAGAGTGGTCGGTTCCAACAAAGAAAAGGACGAGGGCACATACATCCAAAGCCTCTAAGTCTTCTACTTCAATAGTTGAGGTGGGCATAGGCAAGAAGAAACAGAAAGCCTCCAGTAAGTAAACCTTGCTTCATTCCTTCATTCTTATTCGCAACTTCGTGATGAGAGTTGACAACTCTATTTTCTTTGACTCTTAGCGCCCCAAGCGACCAAAAAGCCTACTATCACTTCAAGGGAGGAGCCACTACGGTCTGAGATGTATCAACAAGCCAAAAATCTACAAGATTCCACCCTGGAAGCACTAGAGGTATAACTCTCACCTTAAGTTTTACTTCTTTGAGTTCTTCACTTTCTCTTGTCTACTATTTTTTTTACTCTCTGCCTGATTTCAATTTTAAATAAAAAAAATTTACAATGATTTTTTACTTCATGATGTACGATGAACATATGTGATTGGAGGATTTCCAGAATTCTCACAAAGAGAATCCGGTGAGGATCCTCTTGGTAAATTTGGAAGCAAAATTTACAAATTAAATGATGTGTTACTAATAAGAATGAGAATGTTTATCAACGCTTAAGTAATAAACCATGAGAACGTTTATCAACACTTAAGTAATAAAATCAATCATCAACTTTTATGTCTTTTAGTTTCCAAAACTTTATCTATAAATTTAATTTCTCTAACATTACCATTTTATTAAGTTTCTCCTTTGGAATTGTCTTGCTTTTCCCTCTTATTCCTAATTAATTAAGTTGATGGGATACTTTTTATTTTCCTTTTTCTTTGTGTTTTTATTTTTTTCTCTAAATTAATTGCCCGACAAAATAGTGATTGCAAATGTTATTATAATTCATCTTATCCAACTGCACTTTGCAAGATCAAGATTTGGCACTTTGATTTATAAGACCTCGATGCCCTACTAATCTACCATAAATTATTATTATTATTATTATATATTTTTTTTTTTTGGTAAACTGGACATTACATATTCCATGGCAAAAGCCATCAAAGTACAAGGAAAACCCAAATAAGGGACTAACAGAGAAAACTCAAACTTCAAAAAAGAGAAAGAGTGCTGGAAAGATAGGAAGGACATGGCACTACTAAGCAAAAAGTAATGTCTCCTTCGAGCACCCCACTACAATACATTCAAGGTGGACAAGGGAGACCATCCTGTTCAAAATATGGACCAATGAAGATGGGGTCAATCAACCCTCGCACATCCTCATATTTTTGAAGGATGCAATCAGCAGCCCTATTTGTTGATCTGGGGATCCATGACCAGCAACAGAACTGGAAAGCTTGCCCTAGTTGAAGAACTTTTTGAAGGATAGGGTATGCTTCCCATCTGCCAGAGATAAGAGAGTTGTTGAGACATATGATTGTTTCCTTTGAATCAGACTCTACTACAATCCTCGCAAGACCAATCTGTGATGCAAGGCAACATCCTTCCATTACTGCTAATGCTTCAGCTACCTCAACCCTAGAAGCTGAGAGAATCTGCATGGTGAGTTTCAAATTAGATTTTTATCAAAATTTTCCTAAAGAATATTGGGACCAGAACCAACTAAATCTTTTTGGAGCCGATAGTTGGACCACATATACAAGTGGACACCTCTTTTGATGTTCAAATTCAATTTCAAGAAAAAGAAGAAAATATATTGGAGAAGAGAGACTGAGAGATTAACAAGATAATTTTATCTTTCCAAAGCGTTTTTACTAGAAAGTTAGAAACGCATTTGATCTTTTACTAAAAAAAAATAAGCGTTTTATGTACTTCTTCAGAAAATGTTTTAGTTGCTTTTCAAGAGCTTTTTTACGACCCGAAAATATTTCTAGCTAAAGGAATAAACCGAATAAGGCCAAGCCCAAGAATGACCATTTTACGGTTACGTTTCAACAAACTTCTTGTCTACTTTAAGAGTGACCAAGCACCAAGGTGTTTCCTATTCAACAAAATATGGATTGTGGAAAGGTGGATTTTAAGATTTTCTTTTGTGAAAATTTTCATAGTTATAGTGGAAAAGATAGTAGAGAGGGCAACCAAAGTTGTAGATTCTGAGTACAAAATGGTTCACCTTCTAGAGGTGAGATTGGTAAGAAGCACAAACTATCCTCCTTTTAAGAGCAACACAAGACTTGCGTGGGAGACCCAAATTTCTCTAACCAAACCATCATTCAAAGCCCTTTTTATTTTTTGAAATTTTAACGAAAAGTTATCGGTTTAACGAAAAACCACATTTTTACACTAAAAAATCAATCATGATACTATTCATTTTACCATTTATTTTGTCCTTATCATTAAAACTCAAAGTTTTCAAGCCATTTTTATTAGTTTTCCTTTTTCTTTTTTTTCTTTTTTTTTGGTAATATTAAGGTGACTAAATTTGCAAACAAAATTTACAAGAGTAATGCTAGAGAGACTAAATTTGTAGACTAAATTTTGTAAACTAAATGACATGAAAGTTAGTGATTAGATTATTAATTAAGCGTTGATAAACGTGCTAATTTTCTATTGGTGATACCTCATTCAGTTTGCAAATTTTGTCTATAAATTTAGTCTTCCTAGTATTACTCAATTTACAAACTAATGTGTCATCAATAGGAATGAGCACGTTTATCAATATTTAAGTAATAAACCAATCAACAACTTTCATGTCCTTTAGTTTTGAAAATTTTGTCTACAAATCTAGTCTCCCTAACATTATCTTTTTCTTGAAGAGCCAAAACTGTGTGAGCAACAAACCAACCTAACTCGACTTGTTTGGCCAATTGACTCCAAGTCGCATGCAAGAAATACAGCTTTTCTATAGTACATGTTCTTTGCACCTCCAGCTTTACAAGGCTGATAAAGACTCAGTTTGAAACATTTTCATCTGCAAATAACTTTGTGCATGAAAACTTGATCATGAAAGGCTTTTCTACAAATGAAATTTGTGTTTCCTCTTCTCAAACTTCAAACTGCACATCAACCAGTGGCCATTCCAAAGATGACCAAGAAATGGGGTCTAATGCAATGTCAAATGGGGGAAATGTCTTGAGAAATTCAACGTTCTTGTGTTTTCCACTCCAGATGAATCCAAATCTTGTACGCGCGGTAAGAAAAGGTCGAGCCTTTCGAAATTCTCTAAAGAGTTAAACATGAACTTTGTGATGTAATTTCAGGACAATGGTTGCATGCTTATTTTTAGACCCCTTACTATTGAGTGTAATTTCATTGGTCTACAATATGTTAAAGCAAGCAGGTTTTGGCTGAGATGGTGGGGACTTTTATCTTGATGTTCTGTGTATGTGGGATCATAGCAAGCACACAGCTGATGAAAGGTGAAGTAGGTCTTTTGGAGTATGCAGCCACAGCAGGTTTAACAGTAGTAGTTGTTATTTTCTCCATAGGGTCTATCTCCGGTGCTCATGTCAACCCTGCTGTCACATTGGCCTTTGCCACCTTTGGTCATTTTCCATGGTCCAGGGTACGTACTTAACCATTCCAACCTAATCAACCCTTCACTCAATCATTTTTTTGGTCCAGGGTACGTACTTAACCATTCCAACCTACTCAACCCTTAACTCAATCATTTTTTAGGGTTTTTAAGCACTAAATTAATGTTGTTTTCATGTAATTTCAAGGTTCCTGTTTACACATTAGCACAAACACTGGGTTCTGCTCTGGCAACATATATTGGAAGGCATATCTATGGCATAAAACCAGATCTCATGACCACCAGACCACTGCAAAGCTGTGCTTCTGCCTTCTGGGTTGAGCTCATTGCAACTTTCATGATTATGTTCCTAGCTGCCTCATTGACACATCAAGCTCAAGCTGTAAGGAAAAAAAATTCCGTCCTTTTTCTTCCATAGCTTATAGCCGGAATTGTTAGCTTGGTATACATTGTTTCCCTCATTCTCTAATAGATTAAATTTTTGGGATCATTGACAAAAGAGAGAAACAAGAAGAAGTTGCGGAGGTTTAAATCTTTATCTAATTAACATGGTACCGAAGGTATGAGGATTGGAAGGTTAAAGTAGGGTTTCGAACTCAGGACTATGATACCATGTTAGAGTCCTGAGTTCGAAACATTCAATCCTCATTCTCAAATTATTTTCATATTTATAATGTTGTGCCTACTTACAAGAATCTTTAACAAGTGATTCTTGCGTTCACTACTCGAAACTTTTCTTCAGGTTGGCCATTTGTCCGGATTTGTGGTTGGCATTGCCATCGGATTAGCTGTACTAATCACAGGGTAGGTCTATACAATTACAAAAGCTATAAATGCTGCAATTGCATAAAGTCATTTAATTTTTTGATTTAATCTCAAATAAATCTTGTTGTGGTATGTATGCATTGCAGGCCTATTTCAGGAGGGTCAATGAACCCAGCAAGGTCACTGGGACCTGCAATTATTTCATGGAATTTCAAAGACATATGGATATATATTTGTGGACCAACTGTTGGAGCTGTTTCAGGTGCTCTCCTATATCAAATTCTTCATCTTCGATGCCCGCCACCCTGCGGTCCCAGCAACACTTCCTCTCCAAATATACATCTGCTCGGGCCACCCTTGGCCTATGGAGCAACCTAAATAGTGCACAAATGATATTGAATGGGAAAAATTGTTGACTCAGTTGCAACAATAATCAAATTATATGAAGCTGATCATGTAGTTATGGGACATTATTCCAGATAACACATCAGCTGTAACTGCATTACAGAAGCACTAGTAATACGAGAAAAATAAAATAAAAAACTCATCTTATGCTAGAATAATTGGTGCCAATTTCTTACCAACTTTCTTTGAATTGGTAAAAGGAGCAGGTGTCACTTGCTGGTCCAGCAATAAAACTGAAATTTGGTATCAATGTAACCAGTTTTTGAGCTCCCTACATGTTTTTTTTGTGGGCACTGAGCTTGAACCAACTCCAGTTTACTTATAAACTAATGGTATTTCATTGATGCAGTGGTCCAATTGAAAAGGAAATTTGTAACATGTGAAGTGAACCGAGATTAAAACAAATCATTCGACAAGTTTTTCATTCAAGAATGCAAAGGAGTTAGATTAGGTAAATTGTGAACACACAAAGGCTGCCTTCTTAAGATCGTCAAAATCTCATTAAATTTTAAAGCATAACAAGCAATTTGTCAAAGTTTTAAAACTCTTGGGGTTTCTTGGCTTTCAACTTCAAGCGGTTTACTCATATATTTAACATGAAAGAGCTACAATTGATGAAAAATGTAAAAAGTCTCGTATGAAAAATTAACAAAACAAAAGCAAGAGAACGTTTTTTTATAAAACCAATACTTAAAAAAGATGTTACTACAAATAATACGAACATTTTTTGTGATGAGTAAGGGATACTACCGGAAGCAACCAAACTCCACTCCAGAGATGATCATTTGGGCTAAACTATCTTTGGGCCAGTAAAAATGCCCAACTCACCGGGTGACATTCTAAATCTAACCCATGAACAAAGCATCTTCACCACCATTTCTCTCCCACAACTTCTGCAAAAGAATCCACCTTTCGCCAACCATCTTGCTCCTAAATTTTTTTATCTCCTTAAATTTATCCGACTCTACCAAAACTAGTCACTTATACTCATTTATTTGTAACACATCCATTATTAAGGTAAAAGCCTTAAGCTTGTTAAGAAATTTATCATTACACCTTAGCTTTCAATTGTATAATATGCTCACAAAGTGCCTTGATTCCCAAATTATTTACAACTCATTTTTATACATCACAATTCTCACTTGATCACCACCTCTCTGAAGAACAACATCTACATGAATATTCTTACAAATTCAATATTCTTATGATGGGTTCTATCTGATTCTTAATTGAGAAGATTAAGGAAATAATATAGACCCTTAATCTTGCATACAATTATTTGAGTTGCCCTGTTAGTGGAATTCCTACCATTCTCTTCTAGAAATTATATATTTTGGTCAATGACTCTTATTTCTATTATTTTATTAGTATATATATTATCAATGTTATGGAAGTATTGACATAACATTATCTTAATAAAATGAGCCAAACGTATTATCAATACATTTCTATATCAAGGCATGTAAGTCACATCATGCACGTATGTTTTCTCTATTTCTAAACCTCCAAAATTTAATAATTGAACTCTCAATACATATATAATTGGGTTGCTTTGAGCTCAGCTTGATCTAGCTAGAGCCGAGCTTGATTCTTAAACACTTCGGTTCGGTCACCTTTCTGCCAAACTTTAAATAATGCAAAGCTTGACGTGGAGAAAACCATAAACTTCGCATCAGTCAAAATCTCTCTCAACCACACTTCCTCATACTTTATTAATCATAATTAATAAAACTGATCTTCCACTATGTAGTTTAAACTTGAGTTCATAGAATTCCTCATCAAACAAACGGCATAACATCCAGACGCCCATTAAGCTCCAATTGCCAAAGATAAACACTTTCATGTTCCTTACACCTTGGAATGAATATTTAAACCCTTGTTTCCTCTGTCCTAGTCAGATATTTAACCTTTTATCACTTGTTTTTATTGCCTTTTGCTACCAATACGAATAAAACAACCGAAGTCGTGATGCACTGCCATTAATTGTTAATTAATTATTACTGTGATTATTCGTTTGATTAAGAACGGTTTTCCGTCGATGTCTGTATCCTGTCTTGTTCTTTTATTTTTTATGGAGAAATGGGGTGGTTTACTGTTTAAAGCAGCTTCTTTTCATCTTTATGGTAGAGTTGAATTGTCATGCTAATTATCCATGCGAATGGACAAAATATCATAAGAACTTGTAGGTAGAAGTTGCCTTGTAAAGAAAAATTTCCATGCGACACCACACTCACAAATAAAGTTGAGTGAGTTGCTGCATGGGACACACCTAGCTTACCCAAAGTTTTCTTCAATAAAACCGGCCTTAATTCACCTAATTGTATTCATTAACTTTATATTATGTTTAATAATTGATAGGAAGGAGCCCATAGAATTTTTTCCCCAGGACTCTTGAACTGTAAGGAGGAAATAAATTTTCTAGTTTAATTAACAAAAAAAAAAAAACAACGGAATTTGAATACGGTATTTTTTAGTTTTAAACTCTCACTTACATTATGTTTGGATGAGGGAAATAAACTTGGAATTTGAATAAAAGTTAGAATTTGTAAATTGACATGCACCAATTTCATTGTTTGGATTCATAAACATAGGAATTTAAAATTTCTGCATAGAAAAAAAAACTTGGAATTTGGGACCTCCAATTCCAAAGTTTAAATTCCATGTAAGTAGATGTCATTTCTCAATTTCTATGATTTAGAGCTTAAAAATAACAAATTTCATATTCAATTTCATTGTTCTTTTAGGTTAACCAAACAAGAAAATTCACAAATTCTAGAAAATAAAATATCGTCAATTCAATTTCCATCATTTTATAATTTCGTCGTAATCTTAAATTTCTTCATCCACACGTGGTGTAACATAGAAATTTGGAAATGACACATATTTACATAGAATTTTAACTTGAGACTTAGAGGTTCCAAATTTCAAGTTTTCTTTCTACGTTGAAATTCTAAATTTTCATGTTTATGAATCCAAACAAGGGAATTGGTGCATGTCAATTTATAAATTATGTCTCTTATCAAAATTCCAAATTTATTTTTCTCATTCAAACATAATGTAAGGGAGTAAAGAGCTCATGTTTTAATTTCCCAATGTGATATTAGCATCATTCAAATAGATGCATTATATATGAGAATGGATAAAATTAGATGTTGCCATAACATTGGTTGTCTCAAAATAATTTTTTGGTGATTAAAATTTTAGAGGGAGAGGAAGCTACTTCTTTCCAGGGTCAGGACATACCACAAGTCTCTTTAAGGATTTATAGAGGGAGTTTTAGCCCTTTTTTTGTTTTTACAAATAGCCCATCAAGAGGAATTGCCGGCAGCGAGGCTCGAACATAGACCTTGATCTTACGAAGCAAACGATTCTTATCAATTCAACAAATCCTCGTTGGTACTCTCTCAAACAATTTGATCATATACTCCATATGAATATGTGGTACATTGACGCTTCAAGTTGGTCCCCCAAGCACTAGTTCGACCCATAGTCCATAACCACAGGCCAACAAGGCTGGAGGTATCTTGCACACAACCAAAGTCTGTCAGGAATTTGGAAGGTACCACAAGGTCAATGGAGGAGGAAAATAAGGTTTATGATATTATAAAGAATAAAAAAAAAATATATATATATATATATATATATATATATATATATATATATGTACATGCCCTTTATGAAAAGAGATTCTCATTTTTTTTCAAAAAAATGGGGATTACATGTAGAGCCCACATCACGTCAAACTTCAACGACGATCTGAATCGTCTATTTTATAAGTCTCGATTCATAGATCATCTTTGCAAAAATTTAATTCAATCCGAAATCATTTGCCTATTTAATTATTAAGATAAAATTCATTGTTTATTATATAACAAAGTATTCGTTAATTTTTTTGAACTCAATTAGATGTCTTAAATATTTCTGATTTGACTAATTTTGCAAGAATGATATATAAGGTGCAACTTGAAAAATAGACGGTTCGCATCATTAAAGTTTAATGTGGTATAAAACCCATAACTAATCCTTATTTTTATAAAAATAATAATAATAATAATAATCTCTTCCCTTAAAGACTTCCTACGTATACACACATACATACATACGAGGATAGAAAAGAAAATAAGGTTTATGCGCAAGTCCTAATCAACGGTAGTAGTGGTTGAGCAAAAGCTCGGTCTTTTATCTTTGGTGTAAAAGGATCTTCGTTCTCATCAAGTCGTATATCATGGAAAGTTATGGCCTTATGTACATTCCACTAGGGACTAGACTAGTCCCACCAACAGCAATAATTGCACTCACATTCTTTCACTTTATCATGGAGAATTAGAAAATCAAATTTTGGTGTTTCTTCGATTTCTTGGTTCAGAAAAATGATATTACAATTTGGGACGTTTAATTAAAAGTTCGATTGGTTCAATCAAGAATAACCTATAATTTTGGTAGTGAGGATGTGTTAGAGTTTTTCAGTAACACCATTAGTCGCATTTTTTTTCAAAATATCATTATTATTAAGGAGAGGAGTACGGTTCGAAACTGTGACAATTACATAAGGACGGGAGAGTTTCAAATCCAGGACACATGGACGGAAACCTAATACTCTATCTACTAGAATATTGAAACATATGCATTATTTTCTCAACAAACAATATTATCTAAACTAAGACCATCTCCAACCATTGGTCTAAAACCTAAAATTTTTAGCCAAGAAAATTTAGGTTTTAACCCAGAAACAGCTTTTCTGCTCCAACCCTTCTTGTAACATCCCACCTCGCCCAGGGAAGTGGATCTTATAAGTCTTATATGTATATTCTCATCTCTCCCTAGTAAGAGGCCTTTTGGAAGCTCACTGGCTTCGGGTCCTATCAGAACTCCGAAGTTAAGCGAGTTGGAGGCGAGAGCATTCCCAGGATGGGTGACCCACTGGGAAGTTCTCGTGTGAGTTCCCAGAAACAAAGCCGTGAGGGCATGGTCGGTCGGGGCCCAAAGTGGACAATATCGTGCTACGGTGGAGTCGAGTCCGGGATGTGGTGGGGGCCCGGGCTGGGATGTGACACTTCTGGTATAAAATTTTAACCCTAGAATATTAAAGAATGAATTTAGGCTTTTTTTTTAAATTAACTTTTAAAAGATAAATTATGTAGACTATCCTAAATTAATTTTATGAACATTTTAATCTAAAAATATTTAAATTCCGATAAATATTGAAAATCACTAAATCGATATATGAATTTCATGAAACACTATAGAAGAATATGAAAATCATGATAGAGATGTATAAACACAAAATACATGAAACACACAAGACATACAAAACACATATGAAGCACATACAAAAGACATGATAGAGATGTATAACACACCAAACATGTGAAACACATGACACACATGAAACACATACCAAATCCATACAAAACACATGAAACGCAAACCTTCAATCATCATCTATATAAGCATAGGTTGAATATCTAACCATCACACAACATATTCACCAATCTTCCAACTTTCAAAGTGTTTCTCAAAATCATCAATATCTCATCAATGGGGTGATAGAAGAATGCGTAGTTTGACAATGCAGATGGCACAATACCAAGCAAGCATTGCAACTGCGGATGCAGAGTGGATGCAGAAATGAACAACGAAGAAGCCAAATTTGCAAACTCGCTTATGCAATATGAGCACCATGCCGAATCTAGCTATTGTAGTTTTGTCATAGGGTGTTCATTTGTGCAGCGTGATAGAGAAGAGTGTCATGACCGGATGATGAAAGATAATCTTAAGTGTACTAATGTGTTCTTATGTTAAATTTAAGTGTGCTATGTTGTTATTTTATGTAATAATTTTAAGTGTACTATGTTGGTATTTTCTAATAATAAATTGAAGTGTCTTCTTGTGACAAGTCTTTTGGTACATTATCAAAATTATTGAAGGCATCTATTGTGCATCAAAGTGTGCAACAAAAAGTACAATAATTATTGAAGGCATCTATACAAATGACAATTTTAATTAATAAGTCATACAATAATTATAATTAATAAACCACATAAACTTAATACAATTGATAATTCATAAACTACAAAAACTTAATAATGATATCCACCATCTTGAGTTGGTGGTGGACTTGTGATATAGCCTTGAGATGAATCATCATCTTGAAATTTACTCATTATGGCATACCTTCACAAAATTTCCGTTTACTTATCACATAAGAACTTCTTCCTCTTTAGAGTGTATTTGCTAAGGTCCTCCATCATGAAATTACATTCGAACCTTTCTTGTTCCCTATCCCTTTCGTGCATAATGGCGAAACGCATTCGTGCCGCTTCTTCCTCCCGAGAGCTATGGCTTTTGGTCAATCTTGCAAATCCGGTAGCAATTTGTGCACTAATCGGATCTTGGGACTTCCCTTTTCTCTTTGCTTCCTTTTGCTTATCTCTTCCCGGAGGGCCTTGCAAAAGAACAAGCTGGGGTCATTTCATCGACATCTTCATTGACATCATTTATCTGTGCGGCTTCACTACGAAACAATCTTCCCCATTGTTGGTCCGCATCAGTTTCTCACCTCGGACAATCCTTAAGGACGTACCAAGCATGATGCAACTTAAAAGCTTGGTTTTTAGGTGTAGTTCTTGTCTTGTAAGTTGCCATTACTTTGTCACCCTATGCAAGAAATACATAAAAACAATTAGTTGCATAATAATATTATGTACGTGACAAATAAAATATCAACAAAGAAACTCACAATTTCTGCCTTCCACTAGCCATGTCAACCACGGCTCTCTCCAAGCTTTCCTTCCATAAAGTGCATGTTTTGTTGATAACCTTCCATCGATCATAAACACCACCACCTTCCCTTCGGCCGGCTTTGGAGTTTCATGGAACTTATCAACGATTTTATATCACAAAATCTTTTTATTTTGATTTGTGTCAACGGCACCATCTTCGCTAATAGAAACTCATGTCAAGCATAAAGTAATATCTTCCTCAAAGGTCCAATTACAATCTCAAATATGCTCTTTTACCATCTTGAAAAATTTGGAAATGGGAAGAAATGGTAGAAAGAAAAATTGGAAGAATTGTAGGAAAAAAAGTGAGTTTTGTGTGGATGTTTGAACAAATACATAGGTATTTATAGAGTTTTTGGGTGAATTTTGAGTTAAATAAAAATTTTTAATTATTTTAACCGTTGAATTTAAATTTGGGCCGTTAGATTTTTTTTTATCGTTAGATTTGATTATATTCAATCTCAGTCGTTTGATTCAATAAATATATGAATATAAAACAAAAAAAAAAAAATTTGAAAGTAGGCCATTGGATCAACCAACAGCCTGTTGATTGCAGCTATTAGCTCGGCTGGCGAATGTGGCCGACATGCCCACATGGGTGGGGCCATGCTGGTCTGAAGCCGTCTGAAGCTTCGCATGTCACTCGTGTGGGTTGTGGGCATCTGGCGCTCAAGCGCCCGATTTCAGTCACACTGGTGGGGCCCACACCAATTTTTGGGCTAAACTTGGGCCAGTATTTGACTTTGTTTTAGGTCCAATTTTTCACTTGGGTTGGAATGGATTTGGGGGGGGGGGGAATAGAAGGGGAAAACTAAGTTTTAGCACTTGGGTTGGAGTTGGCCTAAGAGGTAGGAGATTGGGTTAAGCCTCACAATATATTAGAAATAATGGGGTTCAAATTTACTTTTGACGAGAATCAAACATAAAACTTCTCACTTACAAATGAAGAGGAATATCAGTAAACCGTAGTACTAAGTGACATAATATCATCTTTATCAAAACATAAATAAATAAAAAAATGGAGTTTTAACGAAAAGCCCACGATACTGTTCACTTTAACGAAAAACCACATTTTTATACTAAAAAGTCAATCCTAGTACTATTCACTTTACCCTTTATTTTGTCCTTGTCATTAAAACTTAAAGTTTTCAAACCCTTTTTATTAGTTTTCCTATAAAAATAACAAGAGGCTCATTGATATCTGTTGTAGTGTAGCAAAGTAATTAGAATTGGATGAGTGGGGAATAAAGGTATCAGATATGTAGTTGAGAAAATTACAATGAGGAAGGTGGCCACTGTTTTTTTCCCCCCGAAATAGGAACCGCCTATATTAATATCCAAAGATTTATGATTGAAATTAACACAAAACTGGTCCTACTACTGGCAAAGGTTCCCACAGCTTATCCCCCAACTCCAATTCTGATTGGATGTGATAATATTGTAGGCTTATCTTTGGGTGGAAAAGTAATAAGGCCTACATGCATGCTGTTCTTGTCATTGCGACGAACAAAAGGTTCAATTTTATCTGCAGACAATTTTCAATGCATGGATATTTACACTGCTGACTGTCACGTCACCGTTCAAATTTGGTCCACCGTTGCAATCACGTAAACGAAATAAACAACAATTTTATGTTTCAGAAAGGAAAATAAAATGAAGAGAAAGAGGAAGGTGAAGGTGAAAGATAACAGATAGTCTTTTAACTGTCGTTGCTGTGCTTTAATTGGATTCACGGTAACCCTATCCAAGGAAATTTACAAAGTAATAGAGTGATTTGGATGTCTTCTGTTGTGTCAACACAACCCTATCTACAAGGAAGCTCATTTGGTATAGTTTAGAGAAAATGAAGATATTAGATTGTTAAAGAGAAGTCAAGTTAGCTAGAGCAATGCGCTCCTTTATTTACGTTCGAGTTTTAATCTTTTTTCATGTAGTTTAGATTTAGGGCATGTTTACTTAACAGTTAACAGTAATGATAGAATGAGGGAAAATAAGAACTCAAAAATAGAGGAAGAATTAAAGAAAAGGACTCTGGATCGAACAGCCCCCATAGTTGTTTTGAATTTTTATTTTCTGGGTTTTTTATTACAGATTTCGAAATGAAATTATTCTCATACTTATAATTTAGAAAACGCATGGACTAAAAAATTAAAATAATTTCAAAATCTATTTCATGTAAGTAAACATACCCTTGGTGTAGAATACCACTTGTATATGAATAAATATACAATTTTGCATGATCATACATCGAACCTTATGCACAAGCGTTCCATGTACGTACGTAAGAGAAAACATTTCAAAAAAAAAAAAAAAAAAAAAAAAGAGCACTTCCTTTTTTTTTTTTTTTTTTTTTTTTTTTTTTAAGGAAAACTAATGAAAATGATTAGAAAACTTTGAGTTTTAACGATAAAGACAAAATAAAGGACAAAGTGAATAGTACCATTGTGACATCCCACATCGCCCAGGGGAGTGATCCTTAAATGTATATTCACATCCCTACCTAGCACGAGGCCTTTTGGGAGCTCACTAGCTTCGAGTTCCGTAGGAACTCCGAAGTTAAGCGAGAAGGGGGCTAGAGCAATCCCATGATGGGTGACCCACTGGGAAGTTGCTCGTGAGTTCCCAAAAACAAAATCGTGAGGGAATGGTAAGCCCAAAGCGGACAATATCGTGCTACGGTGGTGGAGCGGGCCCGGGCCGGGATGTGACAATTTGGCATCAGAGCCAATCCCTGGCCGGAAATGTGCCGACGAGGTCGTCGGGCCCCTAAGGGGGGTGGATTGTGACATCCCACATCGTCCAGGGGAGTGATCCTTAAATGTATATTCCCATCCCTACCTAGCACGAGGCCTTTTGGGAGCTCACTAGCTTCGAGTTCCGTAGGAACTCCGAAGTTAAGCGAGAAGGGGGCTAGAGCAATCCCATGATAGGTGACCCACTGGGAAGTTGCTCGTGAGTTCCCAAAAACAAAACCGTGAGGGAATGGTAAGCCCAAAGCGGACAATATCGTGCTACGGTGGTGGAGCGGGCCCGGGCCGGGATATGACAGTACCATGATTGACTATTTAGTGTAAAAATGTGGTTTTTCGTTAAAGTGAACAGTATCAGGAGTTTTTCGTTAAAGTTCCCTGTTTTTAAACCTTTCCGAGAACTTAAAGAAACAACTCCTTACTCTTTTTAAGCATGAGCCGATGAAGACATGTTGAAAACTGAATATTTATCAATAATAACCAAAATTTGACACCTTATTTCATAAATGTCACATTTTATAAAAAAAAATTCAAATATAGCAAAAAACTCATGTGGATAGACCTAAATACCCTCAAAATCCCAAAGCTCATTTACACAGAAAAGCCAAAGCACTTAAATAGATCTCTTCTACATCGCTGTTCAAAGTGCAAAACCGCGAGGACAGTTGGTAAACGTTGTGGAGCAATTGCAGGTATTGTCCAATTGTCGACTAATTGAATACCAACTTGAAAATTTATTGCTCATGTCTAAAACTCAATCGTTACGGTTGATACAATATCGTCACGACAAAATATTATTTGTACAATCATTTTAGCAGACATGGTATTAGTTGAGGATTCTAACTCATTTAAACCAAATTTCAATCCGACTGTGCTTATGAATTTTGCTTAAATTTGTTGGATGACAGTGATTTAAAACCATAACAGTTTTCACAAAAGGATCATTCCAATTAAATTGGTGCTTCTCTTCCCCGCAAATCTAATTAATCTATAACCCCTATTAGCAAGTTCAAAATGGTACCGGATCTCACAAACCAATCAAAACTAAACACTGGACTGAGGGTGTGCGAAAATGCTGCTCTCAACAATGGGACTAAAAATATTAATCCATGTGCAAAAAGTTTTAAATTTTTAAACATGAAAATGAGTGGGAAGTTCAGCAATGCTCGTATATATAGTTGTGGGGTGAGAGTTTTGCCACTAATTTTTATTTGGTTTTAATTTTGAAGGTATTTAGGTCTATTTAAGTAAGTTTTATGTCATATCTGAAAAATTTTATAAAATATGACATTTTATGAAATTAGGTGTTAAATTTTGGCTATTATTGATAAAAATTCTTGAAAACTATATTAGTTTAATTTATTGTTTCGTTAAATTAGTCTTGTCACATTCCTATCAAACTTATATAGATCAAAAGACTGCAGAGCCGACCCCGAGAGTGTGCGAGGTGTGCAACTGCACAGGCCGAGTCGCATTTTTAATAACCTTTTGTGGAAGAAGTACATCTCGATGAAGCGTGGGAATATTGAACAAAGTTGCGTTTAGCAGAGTTATCAAGCGTTGTTTTTTTCTTTCATTTTTGAGTGGGTTCGAATTCCCCACGCCTTCATCTTTGTTAATTTTGTTTTTGTTTTCCAGTTGTGTTATTAAGGGTCTCGTCTCTCATATTTGGCATGCGTGGGGGTTCAAATTATCCTGGTGCCTTTTAGGGGATGAATAATGAGGTAGATTTTTTTGTTCTTCTTTTTAATTATATATTGTTTAATTTCTTATAATATACTTTTGTTGGTGCATGTTGTTGACATGATGATATGTTAATAGCAAATTGGACGGAATTTAATAGCATGGGGTAAATTTAGATTTTTAATTTATTATTAAGGAGTTTTAACGAAAAGCCCGCAGTACTGTTCATTTTAACGAAAAATCATATTTTTATACTAAAAAGTTAATCCTACTATTCATTTTACCTTTTATTTTGTCTTTATTGTTAAAACTTAAAATTTTTAAATTATTTTCATTAGTTTTCTTTTATTATAAAGATAACTCAAAATTAATTCAAACTGAATTGTTAGTTCAGAAATAAAACAATAATTTACTTTACTCTTAATTACTCTAATTTAACGAATCGCGATTCACTAAAAAAAAACGGACACATTGCCCTAAAAAGTTGGACCCATTCAAATCTTGCACAGGCTCCTAAAATATTGGACCGGCCCTGATGGACTGCGCTGAAGTAATATCACATGAAGTCTCTTTGGCAAATGAATAATCACATGAAAATTCTATGAAAAAAAACTGACATTTTAGCTTCTCAGTTTGTTGTTTCATTGATTTTTTAATTGCCTTCTTTTGCTTCGCTCGTCTACTCTTAACCGGAGCATTATTGCGATAGGAAGTATTTTTGTTCACTATCTTAATTATAATGTATGTTCATCATACACTTTATCTTCTGACACGTGTTCTTTCAACTAATCATGATTAATTTTAATATTAAATGTTCCTTTTCTAATTTTGAAAAAAAAAAAACTATGATTAAATGAAAGGATATGTGTCAAATGATGAGGTGTATAATGAGCATACACCATAATTTATGATGGTGAGCAACAATGCACTCTATTGCGACCTTCGTCACGCTTTACGTTGACTCTAGGACCATTCAAGTTTGTGTATCCACAACTCTTAACAATTAGTCCTTGTATTTAAAAGCGCATAAAAACTGAAAATTTCCCAACTAATCGTCTAATAGCCGTCCCAGAAGAATCTAATAAAAATACAGTAGAGGAAATTAATCAGGTTTGGTGGGATAAACTGTGGGCTAAACCATGGGCTTTACTGACAGGTCTTTGAGACTTATCCACATTTAATCTTAACGCGTTACCTTATTAGTATTTTCTTTCTATATTTTTTGGGGCCACAGTTTTATACTCTCTCTTTTTCTCTTCCTACTCTGTGCTGACTGCTGAGTTATATTTTCAAATAATTAGTTAGAATGATCAGTTTTTTAAAATTGATGGTAGAAATTGTCAGTTTTTAATAACGACATATTAATCATATATATCAATGGTACAATTATGACATAACGACCATGCAACAATAAGACAATGACGATATGGTGAAAATGATCACTTCTAAAAGACTATAACCAAATATCAAAAATTGATTATTTCAGCTAATTGCCCTATATTTATAGTCTAATAATTTTGATCATTTCAATCGAAACCAATTAAATTAAAAATAAAAAAGAATTGAGAGGAGCTGGAGCAGTGACTTGGTTACTATCATTTTATCACTCGAAACATGCAATTTTTTTACAAAGAGAATTGAATATTTCAAAAAATGAACGATAAGATTTGAATATTAAGACTTAACTGTTGAAAAGAATAAATCATACGATACCACTTTAAGACATTCAATACCGTAAGACAGTGTAGCCACACTCTAAAACATGACATGAAAGTATTGTAGTCATCCTCAAAAATTTCTACCTAAGCCACATTTAAAGGAAAAGTTTAAACCAAGCAGAATGTGGAATAATCTTTTAGTCTTTACATCACCATAGATGCACATCAACTATACGTTGGACCGCAAAACAGACATTCTTCTCATCCCATATATTCACCATGCATCTTCCCAACCAACAACTTCGTAACCAAGTCCCACAAGTTTATTTCACAATAAATCATGTTTTGCTTAAAATTAAAAAGAAATCCCATTATTTACGTCCTGTTTGGTGTCCATGATTACATTGAATTGAAAAATTCCCTTGATTATGAATGGATGTCATCTTTTAGACTTTGTCCAAATTGAAAAGATGAATTAGTCATATAAGTTATTAATTCATCGTTTACTTTCAACTTAGACCTAATTTCGGACTTCACACTTATTTCTTCTTTCTACGTACATTATAACTAGTTAGGTCCAAACTAATCCTAGACACGAAATAAAACCTTAGTCTTTGAATTATATTTTCTTATGTTATCTATATTATTATATTTAAATTCCTTTTTCTCTAAGATGGCGCAAAACTCACGTTATATTCTTAAATAAACAACCTAGCAATATGATTATTTTGATTTGTTAGACAGAGGAGCAGGAGAAGCACTACTTGAGAAGTAAATTATAGATTACAAAGTTTAATCAACCTCATCAGAATAATAATCCTCATTAACAAGAATAATCTAAACACTATTTCATGCCCCATCAGTATAAAATATGTGGGAGTGATATATATTTGCACCATTTTGTATTGAGTACGTTTATTTGGTTGATTAATTATATATTTTATTGAACTTGCATGCCAACAGAATTATGAAACTGTACCACGGGCACCCATGGTTTTTTGGAACTTAAAAGCTTGGACCAGTCTATCGATCCGAAAAAAAATAAAATAGAAAGAAGTTTGGACCCGTCTATTTTTAGTTCTTATTCCGAATATATGAGCTGATCATAAGTGGTAGAACAAATAAACCGAGTTGATGATCACCACTCAGGAAATCTTTTTACAAAAGGAAAACCATAATTTGATAAAATATTTGAAAATAACTAGTATGTTAATTAGAATTGATTATTGTTTTAATACAATATTTGATCATATGGGGCCATAGCTACATTCGCTGGAGCGATTGTTTTTCTTCTTCTACACGTGATAGGATAGGACGCATATATCAAAAGCTCGATGCGATACTGCTTGTATCAGAATAAAATGCTTCAGAATACGACTTCATGATGTAAGTTAACTTAATATTACAAATTTTGTTGTTGAGAATTGTTACTCCCAACTCTTTTGCTAATGTTTTTCATTGCTATTTTTTTTTTTCTAAAAGACAAGGAAATTAAATTTATGTGAGATTTAAATTGTATGATTGTGCTTTCCCCATCATAAAAGGGAACACATCATACTCCAATGTTTGTGGCCAGCTTCCTCCCCGTGGAAATCGACAATGACGACTTGCATACATTGAACTTGAAGGGCGAAGTGCATGTCAATTGCCAAGTGCATGCCAATGAAGGGGAAAAACTCACTCACATGCAACATGGTGTATATCTGTTTTCATCTTTCTCTTCATTTTTCGCATGTAATAACTTTGGTGATGAAAAAAATAGAGAGATAAATCCGGTGATGAAAGATTATATGGAAGTTTATTTCCAATAAAGAATATTATTACGAGGGTCCAATTGATATATAAATCACATAGAAAAATTAGAATTTATCATTCAAGTAAAAGAAATAAAAATAAAACCTCATAGAAATGATGAGCAAAGTAGTTAACGGATGAAACCTGTTTAAGAATCTTTGCAACCAAAACCTCAAACCTAACAAAGTTCACACTAAACTCAAACATATTAAAGCAAAACTTAGGAATAGGAATTGAATACAAAAAGATAAAAGTGCTTTTGGTGGCCATTCAATTTAATGTTGTAACTGTAAGTTTGTAACTAGAAAAGAGAAATGCTAAAATGACTTTTTCAAAGGTATGACTTTCTCAGTTATCTTATGTTTTTCGTACAATATTTTATAATATTGATACAAAATTTGACGTTAAATTGTAGAGTGACAAAAAGTTGTGGAGCCAAAAATAATTGAAAAAAATATGGAGGCGACATGCGGATTCTAGGGTGAAAAAGATAAATTACCCTCAATGAATACCAGAACTCCTACGCGCGAGCAGTGGACAATCATGACTCAATAAAGGTCAAAAGTGCTCAAAATAGGTAATTATTCAAAACCTATTTCATTCATCCTCATCAAATCTTCTCCACAAGGTAACCCCCAAATCATTCCTTTCAAATTATATTAATTAGCTAATTAATTGATTTATTACCCAATTAATTTATTCATTAGCTAATTTGTGACAGCCCGTTCCGGATTTTCGAACCGTAGGGGTGAAATGACGATTTTTCCCCTAGCATGTTGGTTTCGTTGTGTGGTTGTTTTGGGTTTTGTTTGGCTGGTTCTGGACCACACACACCTTCCCACATCCCCTCACCCCTTTCCCTGTCCCGTATCCTGTCCCTTTCTCTCTCTCTCCCATTTCTATCCCCACATGTACGGACACAACCAAAACCATCCAAACCTTCATAGATCGAGGAAACAAATTACATATTCGTGCTCGTGAGGTCCGTAGAAGTTCAACCATACCCATTTCAGGTAAGGATACCTTCGTTTTCACGTCGAACTCGGGATACCCCGATTTGGTCACTGTTCATGCACACGTTAATTCTTGTGTTTTTTGGAATTTCAAGTTTGTAGGAAGCTTGGTGAGGTCCTTAGGAGGCTCGGGGTGGTTCGTTTGAAGGTTTTGGACGTCGGGATCGTGAGTTACAAGCTTGGCCATAGTTGGTGGTGTTTTCCCGGCAAGATTCCGTGAGTTTTAGTGCTTGAAAGTGGTATGGATTTGTTCCTCTTGTTGTAAGCTTCATTTTGGTACCAATTTTGTGAAATTTGGTTGAAAAACGAAGAAGATACAAGGTTTTAAAGTTTTCCCGATTTTCCGACGGCGGCGACGGTGCCGGAGCTTCGCCGGAGAAGATGACGGAATATTTTGTCAGTTTGGACGGAATATTCCTAACGGCGTTAACGGAATCCGTTAGAGTTAACGGAATATTCCTGACGGCATTAACTGACGCCGTCAGTGTGCCAGGCACGTGCCTGCGCGTGGCCGTGCCTTGGCCGGCGTGTGGGGGTGCGTGTGGCGTCAGAAAATTTTTCTAAAAATATGGGGATGTTCCTGAGGTTGAGTAGATCACGTTGGTATATTCATACACCCCATTTAAGCATTGTATGAGAAGTTATTTCGTGATGTTGGTTATGTGCTTTAAAATTAACGTTGTTATAGTTGTTTCGCATATAGGTGAGACCTATCCCGAGGACGAGCACGGTCACTCGAGGCAAAGGGGTTACGACCCTTCTACATACCAGTGAGTGGGCTTTTGGTTTTCCGTATATACCTATATACTTATGCTTTTCCCAGAAAATGAATTGAAACGTTTATACGTTTATATGCCATGCATTATGTTTGCCGTTTGTTTATGCATTATTAGTAGCATATATATTTGTATGTTGGTGCGGCGGACGCACAGGTAAGTGTCAGGTAAGTTATGGTTATATTCATGTTCAGTAGTGATTCGAGATGCATAGAGAGCTCATAACATGCACCCCCGGTGTTAGTGCTTCTGCCCAGAGTTGGGCACAGTCCTTCACATGATGTTCACCTCCCGCACCACACGCTCATCTTGGATCCAAGTTAGGTGCACAGTCCTGTCGTACAGACCACTTTAGGTGGTTCCGACTCGTAGGTGACCTGCGATTATTCGCCCAGCCTTCACGTGATCGTAGCACTTGAGCGTACTTATTATACACCCAGTCATGTCGTACAGACCACTTTAGGTGGTTCCGACTCGTGTGCAGGTATAGTTAGTGAGATGGAGATTTGAGCTCTAGATTCAGCCGTACAGGTCACGTTAGGTGACTCCGGCTGACAGATTACATGGCATTGTTTGGCATTACCTGAGTACTTGCATTTTACATCGAGGCATTTGGCATGGCATATTTCCGAGCATGATTTATATATATATATATATGTATATTATGTTTTCTGGGAAGTATACAGGTTTTACGGCGAGGGGTTAGAACTTTGTTTATAAAAATGGTGTTTGAAAAGCTTTGTTTTTGCCCACTCACACTTTTTGTTTTGCGCCTCTCCAGGTTCTAATTGGCTAGCACTTTTGGTAGCTCCCTAGAGGATTTCCTCGGCATATCTGACAGATTATCACCAGTGTAGGACCACCTTTGGGTGTGTTTTTGTAGTGTTGTTTCTCCCGGACTGTATTAGGTCTTCGTGCTCTGAACTTTGTTTTCACACTTACGCTTGCACATGTATGTTCTTCTTTGTGTAAAGCTGGTTTTTATTTATTCGTACTTTTATTATTATTTATTAGCTTCCGCACTGTGCAAATAGTTACGTCACTTTCACGTGACGGCCAGCATACCCTGATCTCGGTCGAGGTGTGTCATAATTGATTGAAATTAACACCAAAAATACCACATATGGCCGGTCCCCATTCTCCTAATAAGACCGGCCATAGCCCTAAAAATACCACCCCATTTTCTCCAAAAACCGAGGTTGAATTCTCTTGCAAAATTCTCTAAATTCTCCAAACATTTTTCCTTCAAAATTCTAACACATTGGAGGTTCTTCGCCCAAAGCCCCCTATTCATCATGAGCGCGTGAGGCTCTTGGCCTTGACCTAAGGTGTTAATTGTTTTGTAGGTGCAACTTTGTCCAAGAAGAAGAATACGAAAATTTGCATCCACAAGAATCATCTAAGCATTTCTCAACTAGAAATACCAAAAACGATATTGAGTAAATGGCAAGTAACTAAACCTACTTCGAATTTCTAACACCAATAAAAAAAAATGTTGTTGAAAGAGATCAAATTTCTAACATTTACCAAATAACAAATCTTGTTTTTAGTTTTGTTGGTAAGAAATTTTTTATTTTTTTTTCCTTTCTTCTGGTGAGTTGGTTTAAACAGATAAGACATTGTTGAAGAAAATCATATTTTTGACATTACCAAAAACTCCCGTCCTAGTTAGTTTCCAGTGGAAAGAACTCTCGTGATTTCGCAGCAAATCCAGAGACCTAAAAGATGTCCGACGTGGCACAAAATCATATGTGCTCGAAAACTAAGAACACCCAGACACTTCAGTACCTGATGATTCCCTCCTCGCTAATTCATACTAATTGGCCTAGTTGCTCGACATGTACTCATGAGTGGCTTGTCCAGGGGTCCCACAATGTAGGCTCGGAAATCATCGATCTCAATGGGTCCCACCCACCACATGCCTCGTCGCCCTTCAATGCATTTTTCATTCGAAAATGCGGAAAAGGGCAAAAAAAGAGTGAAATTTCATAAAATAGGAATCTTTAGATATAAGTCCTTGTAAAAAAGAAAATGCTACTCTTACCCATTAAAATATGAGAATGCTTATGTCCGTTAACCTCAAGTGATGGTGATGTTCACCACTTTATATATTAGGGTAATTACACTTTACCACCTCAGACTTGAAGTTTATTGCAACCTCATACAACATCTTTAAAAAATTTCACTTTCATACCTCAAGTACTATTTTATTTTAATATAATATATCAGTTACATTTTTCATTTATTGATCCATTAAAAGCTGACGTGGCTGTCACATCAGCACCCGGGTCTGATTCGATCGGCGTCAGCGAAATTTCTCGGGCATTTTCATTACCCAAATGGGAAAGCTAGTAAACGATGAGTAGAGCCGGAGAGGAAGAAGACTAAGACAATTGGTGCTTCTACGAGTTCCTCGATCGCATTGTCTCCTCCTCTTGTTCTTGTTCAACATCGAACTCCGACAAACGAGGATGGTTTCTGGGTTGGTGGGGGAAGGAAAGTGACAGACGAACGAGGATGGATGGGTTGGTGGGTCTCTGGGGAGAAAGAAGGGAGGGGAGGTGAAGAGAATGGAGGAGAGGGAGAAGGTGGGATAGGGGGTTGCGAGGGAGGTGGCGGTGGGGTGGGCGGAGGAGAGGGAGTGGGTCGGGGGGAAAGGTTTATGGGTTTGATTGGTTTTTTTTTTTTTTTTGTTTATAAATAGGATAAATGTTTTAATATTTTAAATGCATAAATTTTTTTTTGTCACGTGGCACAAATTTGGTAGCCACGTCAGCACAAATGTAGATCTCATATTTGCCACGTCATCACTTAACGGTTTAATTAATAGATTTTCTGAAGGATATATGAAATTGAAATAAAATAATAAGTAAATCTATGAAATTGAAATGTTTTAAAGATGTTGTAAGGAATTGAAATCGATCCCAAACCTGAGAGGGTAAAATGTAATTTACCCTATTTATTACTATCATGCAATTTAAATTTTGAGATATATCTAGTGGATAGATACAAATTTCAAAATAAAAATGTTATTTTTACTATCTATTTGAATCATCAATTGTATCATATCTCCGATTAAGATGAGACCCCCATATATTAGTAGATCTACATATGTTGGTAGATCCTACCTCTACTAAATACATGGTATGTATAGATGATAAGTATAACACTACTTATTTCAAGATTTAAATTCATTCACTAGTAATAAGGAAGGTAATGAGTAAAACGCATTTTATTTTTTTATACATATTTGTATTACTTTAATAAATGTGGATAAAGAGGTGAATATGATATAAAAATGTAATAAGTGTATAATTATTCTTTTTTTTTTTTGTCTTTCTAAATATAAACTCATAGAACACTAAAATAAAATCTGAATTACAAATTGGGACCATATGTTAGGCAAGAAATTTGTAATATTAATGTTTTTCTTCTTTTTGTAAAATTATGGATTCTTTATTTTACAATCCCGTATGAAATTAATTTTGGACATCAAACTTTCAGATAGTGGTATTTTAGGCATAAACTTTTTAAAATATTTTAAGTTAAATGTCATTAATAAATTTGCTCATGTTGAAATGTAATCAATAGATTTTATCCGATTTTCTGCCGAACCTTTTTGTGGAAAAATTTGAATTTTAGCCATGACAATCATAGCTAGTCAAATGACGGGAATACCCTCGCCCTCTTCCTATATAAGGAACCCTGCCCCTCCATTGCTAACGATCCCATTTCCGAGCTCTCTCTCAACTCCAACATAACTAAAAGAAAAGATTAGATTTTGGTCGATTTTTGTTCATTTCTGTTTCCGTTTCTGAGTTAAAATTAAACATGTTGGGAGTTTTCAGCAGCGCGATCGTGTCGCCGCCGGACGAGCTGGTAGCCGCCGGCAGCCGAACTCCGTCGCCGAAAATCACGGCGACGTCGCTGGTCAACCGCTTCGTCCAGACTAATGGGGCCGCCGTCTCCGTACAAGTCGGCGACGACGCTCAGCTGGCCTACAGTCACAGCAACGAGTCTCCGTTGCAACCGAGGTGAGACAAACACACGGCATGTCGTTTCTTTTACTCTTAGAACTGAGATCAGTGAAACCACGCCGGATTCGTAATTAATCAAATCGAGTAAAATTGTCCAAAATACTCACTTTTTAATTAATTAAGGTTTTTTTTTTTTTTTTTTTCTCGTGATTTATTGTAATTTTAATTTTATACTCTGTGTGGTTGATTTGTTGATCACGGTTGGAGAGGAGACTCTATGATGATCATGATTGTGAAGTCGTGATGATTTCTTGATCTGATTGATGATCTGGTTTTCTCGGAGCTTCGGGATCGGCAAAGAGAGTTTTGGCGGTTGGTGCGGTGTGGGTCTCGCATGACCGCCATGGGACGTTATCCAGAGTTAAGATTTTGGTGACTAGATTGTTTCAATGGACGACCACACAGCTGATCCTTCCACGTGTCAGGATCCTGAACTGAATAATTTCCCAATTTCACAACAATAATATTATTTTTGATAAATGATTTCATCTTCGTTAGTTGCGATAAGTATTTAAACAGTCGTACCAGATTCGTTTTCCAGACAAAATTTTATTTATTTATTTACTTTTTGTCCTTAAAATACCTTTTCAAATTATTTGTTCCTCCGAATCAATCCCAAAGTCTCCAAAGAATTGTAGTGGAAGTAGGTGAGGAGGAGGATGACGCAGAGAGGGAGAGATTCTCTCTCGCTACCGAATATAAATTAAATGAAGTCATCGATTCAATATTTACATGATTCAGAAAGTAAATTACTTGTTTAATAGATGCTTGCCGCGTCGTGAATCGGTGAGAGAAGAATACAGGAGATCCATATTTTTTGTTAGGTGTTAGTTGATCGATCAAGTTGGTGGCTTTCCCATGTTTGTTTACGATTCAATTATTAATTGTGATAATTGTGAAGTCTTTCATCATCAAGACACAAATAATTGATCATAGACAATAAGAGTTGTATCCGCAGGTGGGGAGTTGGGACCAAATTGGCAAGTTGTACATGGACTTGGTGGTCTTATCATGGTCGCGTGATGAGTGCTATACTAATACTGGGATTTATCCTGATTATATGCAAGACTACTTTGTACATAATAATTCATAGTCCGCTGTGTGTTTCGGATTATGCATAATCCGAGATCACTTGTATTGAATGTAATCTAACTGCGGAAAATGGGGAAATTGCAGGTCATTTGCAGTGAAGGATGAGATATTCTGCTTGTTTGAGGGAGCACTTGACAACTTGGGAAGTTTGAGGCAGCAGTACGGACTTGCCAAGTCGGCAAATGAAGTGATTTTGGTGATCGAGGCTTACAAGGCCCTTCGTGATCGGGCTCCTTACCCGCCAAACCATGTCGTTGGCCACCTCAGTGGAAATTTTGCTTTCATAGTATTTGACAAGTCCACCTCAACTGTGTTCGTGGCGTCTGTAAGTCACCTTCGATTCCTTCCACACCAAGCAAAGAATAATATACCTTGGTAAAGCTAATAGCTTTGATTGGCATCTAACAATTGGGTTTGGTGTGTAATTGTGACAGGACCAATTTGGCAAGATTCCGCTCTCATGGGGAATTACTGCTGATGGATATGTGGCCTTTGGTGATGATGCAGAACTGCTCAAGGGTGCTTGTGGCAAGTCACTCGCTTCTTTCCCTCAAGGTGCGTAAAAGTTTTTTAGTGGGAGTTTCAGCGCACCTAATTCCTTGATTTTTTTGGCTCCACCAATAATTTGACAAATTGCAACATGATGTATGAGTTTTGAAAACAAATCTCTGTTCTTTGTTAACAATGGTGTTATTAATTTGTACAGGATGTTTCTACTCCACGTCTGTTGGAGGACTGAGAAGCTATGAGAATCCTAAAAACAAGATCACAGCTGTGCCTGCTACTGATGAAGAAATCTGGGGTGCAACATTTAAGGTAAATATGAAGTGCCTAATTTTGCTTTAGTAAGAGAACTGACTGTAGTTTTATTAACACCAGTTGATGCTATTTAGCATTTGGGTTGCGGCCGGATTATTCCTTCTGTGGGGCATTCTAGTGGGATAGGAATAAGATCTATTTTGATTGACGCGATATGTATTATTATGTCGTTAATGATAAGTAGGCTCTCTGAAGAGTTAGATCATACGATGCAAGAACTATCTTTGTATCCAAACAGGATTGCAGTAGCATCTCAACACAAAGAGCCTTAGTTGGAGAAAGTTTCACATCATCTGCTTAGTCTTTGCGGCGTTAGCTGATTGTGTAAAACAATTCCTGATTAAGGCTCTTGGAATTGAGATGCTAAAGCTTCCTGTTTAAGGAAATTATATTCCGAGCAAAACGAAAAAGTGATGTTTGAATATGAAGATTGTCTGTTGATTTTGAGAATCATTTACAAGATCTCATGAAGCCAGTGACTAGGGTCAGGCATTCGTGATTGTAAACATTTTTCGTCAACTTGACGGGGTGAAATTTTCAGGTGGAAGGGCCAGCAGTTCTTGCAGCCACAAAGTAGAAGTTTTGTCCTGATAGGGCGCTGCGTGGTCATCTTGAAAATCTAAATCTGTATCCGTTTCCTCCTCGAAGAAGTGAAGTTTTTATGTGGCGTTGGATGCAAGGCATACATGAGGAGCCAGTAAATACCTAGAAGAAGTGAGTGAGTGTTGATAAGAGTGTGTTTCTCGTGTAGTTTCTGGTCGTCGTATTTTAAGCTTCTACCAACGTACAACTATGCTTTTGTTTATTTAAAAATAATGTTGTATTAAGGAGCGGTTTGGAGTTAATTAAGAAGTTTACTTAGTAATAATATCGCAATTGCTTCCTCTCCATTGAATGGAGGAGCAACCAACGCAATTGATCCTTGGTGACAGAGACAGATTTTGATGGGGACGATGAAGACTAGGGTTTGTGGTGGAGCACTCTAAATACAAGAGTAAGGGAAAAGACGACTACACTCAAACAAACAATCAGCCACACGTCTCAGAAAAACCGACGGAGGCAACCTTTTCATTCAAAGCTTTATCCAGTTCAGGAAGCTCTATCATCTCTTTCAAAATCAAAGCCTATCTTTCAATTCACCGTGCCGGACTGGCTTACTCTGTCGTCTTGTACTGTTGACCATATTCTTTCCTTCCTACCATTCCACGATGCCGTGCGTCAAGTGTCAAGTGTCTTGGCAACGCGATGACGGCAAGTTTGTACACGGATCACGACTTTTAAGTTTCGACATCCGAGTGGCTATGAGATTCTACCGTGACACCTTCGAAGGTCAAGAAAAGATAAGATTTGTTGGCCGGTTCAAACACAATTGATCGACGTACTGATTTCACTTTAAGAAAGATTTCAAATTAATTTTTCACGCACCAACAATCCATCGGCTCGTGGATCTAATTCACCTGATCAAGAAGATTTCTGTTGTTAAATTTTTCTTGCAAGTGGAATCAGGTGAATTTTGGAGACATTTTTCTACTTGTTATCGGTTCAAGGTTCAAGATTCGCTCGTTGCAATGAACTATAAAGCCGCTATGTGTTTGCTAACTTGCAAGTCATATAGCTTCAGAATGTGGAGGTGGACATTTCCCTTTTGGTTCAAAAGGAAAGGTCCTCGTCCTTTACTAATACATTTTGAAGCCGTATGACTTGCAAGTTTGCAAACACATTAGTGACTATTTTGTTCATTGTGAGGGAAAATTTTAGACCATAAATTGATAGCAAGTAGAAAAAATGTCTCCATGATTTATCTGATTCCATTTGCGGGAAAAATTTAACAGCGCAAATTTTCTTGATCAGGACAAATTTGATCCATGAGTCGATGGATTGTTGATGCACTGCGTTAAGTGGAATATTAATTTGAAGTCTTCTTACAGTGGAACAAGTATGTAGGTCAATTATATTTCGAACCCAGCCAATAAATCTTGGCTTTCCTTGATCTTAGAAGACCACACTTCCAACGACATTAAGGCCACACTAGAGTCTTAGAGCCACTCGGATGTCGAAATCTATAGTTGTAATGCGTGTTCAAACTTCTTGTCATCGTGTTGCCAGGAAGGAGATAATGTGATCAATAGTATAAGACGGCAGAGTGAGTCAATCCATCAGTGGTGAAATTGATTGAAACAAAGGGGTGGGTTTTCCAAAAAGCAGTAGGAAAATCTTGAAATCTGACTGAAGTATGTGAGAAGATGACATGGTTTTGAGAGAGAATAAGACATGAATTGCATAGATATGGAAGAAAAGATGACGGTAGTCGTGAGTCAAATGGGAGGTAAGTCATATTTGCCGAAAATTACAATCTAAAAGATGGGGAGACTACAAGGAACAAAACGAAGGTATCATATGTTACAGTATGAATCGAGAGCATAGCATTTGGAAAGGAGGGTGCGAAGATCGTGGATTTCATTTTTAATGATTGTCTTCGGACGCGCCTATCTTGATTAACAGAGGTTGGTTGAGATGCATAGGATTTTTTATTTTCAGCCAAAGATCTTTTCCAATGTAGTAACTCTTGTAACCTAAACCATTAGAACCACTGCAAAAACAAGGCAAAGCAAAAAGACAACTACATAAGCTCAAAACCCTGCATACAAACGATATATCAGAAATGGAGAAACAATGAAGAAACAATACTAACGAGCAACAAAGCGATAAGAGAGACCCATAACCAATATTCAAGTGATAAAAATCTAGTCAGAACTGAACAAAGAATCAAATTGAGTTCGATTGAAATTTCGATGAAATGTTGCGTGTTTCCAATTCTCTGGGATCGCAAGTGCCTTACAAAATTAGTGTTGCAAGTGACCAATATAAATCCCAATTAGACCTAGCTGTGCATAAAGGAATATCTAAACAAGACTGATCAAATATATTCATCGCTAGAAGATGATAGATAACTGTCATTCTACTTTTTTCTTATCTAAAGCAGTATGACTGTTACACTGTTAGATGATGTTATCAACCTTGTTATGTTATAACAAGTTAATCTCTATCTCCCAACCATAATCTAACATGTGGATAACACGGAGGTGATCGACATCTCAGCAATTCTAACCTTATCATAGCTACTTTAATACTGCTACAAAACTAAAAGGAAGCTGCAGCAGAATAGAAAAGAAAAGAATCAAAATGATAAACACCCCCAAAAAGTTGAAGCCATCAGAGGTGATCATGAATCGTATATTGATGTTCTTCCTGAGCCTGTAGTGGTTGAGATCCTTGTTCGCCTTCCTTGCAATAAAGTTGCCTTCACATGCAAGTCTGTCTCAAAGCGTTGGTTCCGTACAATCTCCGATCCTTATTTTGTTGGCCGCTTTCAGTGTCTCCAATGTGACCGGAAAGAGAGGTACTCTATCGATTACATTACCCCCTAAGCTTTTACAACGTCCAAGCATCCAGTTTTCAAGACAATCAATTTCTCTTTGAGCTTCCTTCCCCTCCAATCATATGCGGTGGCTACGTATAATGACTTGATTTTGTGCAGAATTATAAAAGCCAGTTCCATGATTACTATATCCGAAATGGATTGCTCTTCCTGTAGAAACTAAGGATGCGCAGTTTCTAAAAATACCTCTTCCATTTCATTCAATGTTTATAGAATTACAATGATGATTTAGTATATATAGGCAATATACTACTCTCACAATTATAGTTATACCCGTGACTAATCTACCAATTTACAAGAGGATTATAACAAACATCTAACTAATTTGATGACACAATACTTGACTTTTTACACCCTCTCAAGCTGAACTTGGATGCATCTAAAGGTCCAAGAGAAAGCTTGGATTGCAGGTATACGAATTTGGATTTAGACAAGGACTTAGTATGAATATTAGCTAATTGGTCCTAAGTGCACACATATTGGACTTTGAGTAGATTAGCCAGCACCAACTATCAGATATAATGATAATCAAGTTCAACATGCTTGGTTCGAGCATGAAAAACTGGATTGGAAGCAAGTGAAATTGCAGAAATATAATCACACCAGATATGAGGAACTTGAGGAAGATGAAGACCAATATCCTTGAACACTTTACATATCCATGTTGTTTCGGCTGCTGTGTGAGCTAACGATCTGTACTCTACTTCAGTGGAGGATCAAGCAATAGTTGGTTGGTTCTTAGCATTCCAGCTAATAAGATTTAAGATTTGACCCCAGAAATATTCAATACCCACTAATAGACCGTCGATCAAATATACAATCAGCGTCTGAGTAAGCACTGAGGTGAATAACACATTTCTTGAACCACAAACCATGACTCACTATACCTTTAAGAAACCTAAGAATTTGTTTGGCTGCTTAAAGATGTGATTCTCTTGGAGCATGCATAAATTGACAGACTTGATTTACAGCAAAAGACAAATCAAGTTGTATCCAAGTCAAGTATTACAGCATTCCTACAATGGATCGGTACTCTATGGGATCGGTTAACAAAGGACCAGTGTGATCAAGTTTAAGTGAACCAAGAGGAGTGACACATGGCTTAGCACCTTCCATATGTGTCTTTTGAAGCAAGTCAAGGAGATATTTGCTTTGATGTAAAAAGATGCCTTTAGAAGATCTTTGAATCTCAAGGCCCAAGAAATAATGCAAGGGTCCTAAATCCTTCACAAGGAAGATAATACTTAATTTCTGAAGAAATTGTTGACCAGCAGCAGGATTAGGACTTGTGACAAGTATGTCATCAACATACACCAATACAATGACAAGAATATGTGCCCTGATCACAAACAGAGAAGCATCAGATTGTGATTGATGGAATCCTAAAGACTTTAGAATTGCAAATAGTTTATCAAACCAGGCCCTAGGGGCTTATTTCAAACCATACAAGGATTTATGAAGTTTCCAGACATGATTAGGGTAGTTGGGTTCACTAAAACCTGGTGTTGTTGCATATAGATATCTTCCTGAAGATCCCCATGTAAAAAGGCATTACTGATGTCCAATTGATTGAGGAACCAATTGTAATGTCCAATTGATTGAGGAACCAATTGTATTGAGCTGCTAGAGAAAGAAGAATTCGAATTGTGACTGGCTTTGCTACGGGACTAAATGTTTCCCTGTGGTCCAAACTAGCTTGCTGATGAAAGCCTTTGGCAACAAGTTGGGCATTATATCAATCAATAGTCCCATATGGATGCTTTTTAACTCGGAAAACCCACTTGCACCCGACAATATTCTGAGAAGGTTGAAAATGTATTAGAGACCAGGTACCTATGGACTGCAAGGCATTATACTCATCCTGCATAGTAGACCTCCAATGAGCATGTTTCAAAGCCTGGAGATAAGTGGTTAGGAAAAAATCAACAGTTTCGGGCAAATGATGTTTGGTAGCTGAGTAGGGTTTGGGTTTAGATATTCTAGCCTTGGACCATGTGATCATGGGATGAATATTAGTTGCTGCAGGTAATGAAGGAGATATTGTAGGTGGTGTGGGGGAAATATTAGAATCCAAAGTTGCAAATTATGTAACTAAAGATGTAAAGAGAACAAACTGGGCAACATATTATGTAATTGGGATATTAGTTGCAACAGGTACATGTGGAGCAATAAATTGTGTAGCTAGAGCAGCAGGTATAGGAAATTGCAGAGAAACATTCGAGTTCAGTAGAGGGAGTTGATAAAGAATGAAATGGAAAATTAGTCTAATCAAATAGCACATGCCTTGAGATGTAAATTCTCTGTGTAACTGGATCAAGACACTGATACCCCTTGTGTTGAAAGCTATACCTTAAAAAGACATAGTGTTTACTCTTACTATCCAACTTGGATGTAGTATAAGGCTTGAGCCAAGGAAAACAACCACAGCCAAAAACTTTGAGCCGAGAGTAATCTGGAAGTGAACAAAAGAGAAGTTCCCAGGGAGATTGCAATAAGCCACCAATGGGAAGCCTATTAATTAGATAACTACCAGTGGAAACTACTTCAACCCAAAACACATGAGGAACTTTAAAGGCAACCAAGAGTGTTCGTGCAGTTTCAACCAAGTGATGGTGTTTTCTTTCAACACATCCATTCTGCTCAGGAGTAAAAGGACAACTAAATTGTTGTAAAATGCCATGAAGTTCAAGAAAATTCTGAAACTAATGACTAGTAAACTCACCCCCTGAATCAGAGCGAATTGCTTTTATTTTATTACCAAGAGTGTTCTCTATATAAGTCTTGTACTCCACAAATGTTGAAAATACAGAAGACTTAGACTTTAGAGGAAAATACCAGCCATACTTACTGTAATCATCAACAATAAGCAAGTAATACGTATAACCACTCACTGAAACAACATGAGATGGCCCCCAAACATCACAATGTAACAATTCAAGACTTCTAGTAGACACATAATGAGTAACAGCAAATGGAAGCTTGTGATTCTTTGCAAGAGCACAGTAATTGTAGAATAAGTCTAAAGAAGGTTTACCTTGAACAACAACCTTATTTGTAGATAGTACTTTACGAAAAATAACAGAAGAGGGATGACCAAGTCTGTTGTGCCAGATTTTGACATTGGCAAGAGTATTTACTAGTGCAGCATGAGTGGAAGGAGTAGGTTTGTAGAGGGAAGATGAACCTTGAAGAGGAAAGAATCCATCTTTAACTTGTCCCCGCAAAAGCGTCATTCCTGTAAAACGATCCTTAACAAATGATCCATGAATGTCAAGAGTTAATGAGGAATCATTATCTTTGATAAATTGATAGCTCGAAAGTAGACTATGCTGCATTTGAGGCACATGAAGAACATTTTGCAATTTAAAGGAATGAGCAGGAGTATGCAAATTAGAAGTGCCAACATGATATATAGACAGACCTTTACTATCTCCAGTGTACACCTTGTCTTCACCATAGTAGGGAGTAGGAGACTGCATATTTGATATATCATTGGTAATATGGGAGGCGACACCGGAGTCAATGAGCCAAGAAGTGGATGGCTTGGCAGTGTAATGGGCATAAATACCAGTAAGTTTAGCTAAAGGAACCTTGCTTGAGAATAAGTTGATTTATGGTTATGAAAATTTAATTGAGGAATCAAATATCTCCTTGATTTGTTAAAGGTAATCAGACATTGACTGAGAGCCTTTCTGAATATTCTGAAGTCAGGAACGCAATTGATGAATATGTGCATCTGAGACCCCACCAAATCGTTGCTCAAGTTTAAGCAAGAGATCACTAGCAGATGAGACACCAACGATGAACGGAATGACTTCCTCAAAGAGAGTTGAATTAAACCAAATGAGCAGATTTTGGTCCTTCCCATACCAGTGCTCAAAGGCAAGATTAAGCAAACGATCCGGCAGAAGGGGTGATGGATTAGACTTAGTGCCATCGATGATACCAAGGAGCTTGTAATGACGAAGGATCAGTGCAAATAAAGCACGCCATGGGAGATAATTCGATCACCGGAGCTTGATCGGAACCATACTTCAGATAATTTGGATCGTGAGAGAAGCATAAGATTAGGAGAAATTAGGGTTTGAAGAAGAACAATTAGGGTTTGGAGCAGGCACCGACTCAACCAGAGAAGAGGATTCGAACGGAGACGCCATCAAGATTCAAGATTAACAAGTCAAAAATCTAAATCGGAGTGGAACAAGTGGTTAATCAGCACACCGAAGAAGATCAGAGAAGAGCGAAAGATCGGAGAAGAAAAATTCAAGATGATCAAAGAAGTCGTGAAGCAGTTGGCGATGGTACCATGTAGAAACTAAGGATGCACAGTTTCTGAAAATACCTCTTCCATTTCATTCAATGTTTATAAAATTACAATGATGATTCATTATATATAGGCAATATACTACTCTCACAATTACAGTTATGCCCTTGACTAATCTACCAATTTACAAGAGGATTATAAAAAACATCTAACTAACTTGATGACTTAATACTTAACTTTTTACTTCCTCCCTTTACAGTTCACAATCGTAGTATTGTAATCGTGTTAGGCGGGTTCATGTGTCCATGCTATAACAACTCCTCATCTAAGGAAGAGGTTAGTAGTACTAGTCCGAATAGGCGGGCGTTCGTTTGAATAGTTGTAACTTTACTAAATTTGGATCATGCGGCTACCTCGTGAATGAAGAGAGTTGCCTCTGTTACACAGCCCGCTAATAAGGGTAAAATTATAAATAGTTGAGTCTTTCTCATTACGCGCAACAGATACAACGCATAAAACAGATTGGAGGTTTGGATTTCACTCCCCCTACAACAATACTACATGGCGGCCGGCCGCTGCCGTGTATTTCAGATTCGATGAACACATTGTTACGTTTCACATTGGTGAAGGAAGGTTAGAGAAAACTGAAAAACATCTGTTTGATTTTGCAGCTCCTTTCTCGGAAATCTACCCTTTTGCGCTCCCAAGGTGGCCGACACCAGTTCCTAGACTCTAGAAATTAACATAATCTCTTGCTGTTTGCTGGTTATGACCTGTATCCCTCTTATTCATTTCTTTTTAATTTTGATAATTTTTTATTTTTCATTCTCTAACTTTTCATTTCCTTATAACTGTGAAGGGAATATTACAACAGATTTACAGTAAAATATCTTGTGGAGTTGATAGGTGCAGAGAGAGAGAGTTTAAAAAAGAAATTTGGAAATTCAAAAGGGGAATTCAAGATAATTCAAATTCATTCATCCATCCTCACCCTCGGTAGTCTTGGAGGGCAATTTTACGTGGAATGGATTCACCACTACAGTTACGTCCTGATTCATGTAAGTCATCTCTCGAGTCTTGGGAAACAAAAGCAAAGACAATAGTTAAAATAACCTACTACTACTACTGATGATACTATTATCTATCGTAAGAGCATAATTAACCATATTCAGCATGCAATTATCATACATATATGAAAATCAAAGTACTGGAATATGAAACTGCATTTAAAGCTGGTTAATTAGATTAGACATATATATAAAAGCCAAGAGAAGAGATCAACTAAACCCTAAACCGAAAGCGGATCGAGCTCTCTCTAGGATGAGAAAACCACCCACCTCTCATCCTATAAGCAATTTTCATGTTGTTGTAGTACTCTTATTTCCATCAACGTGGGAGGCTCACAGGAATGAAAGACAACTTTTTGTTGAAAGAGAGGAATAAACATGATGAGTGAGCTAGAGACAAGGGTGCATGCAAAAGGAGACTCTCCCCTTCAAAAAGGTACTCACAAGGCAGAAAAATGGTTGGTTGGCACCACAAATATGGATTATGGAGGACCAGAACAGCACAACTAGTAGAGGATTTTTTACAGAAAAGTAGGGCATATGGCACCATGCATCTTTTTTCTTTCCCCAGATTCTTCTGCCACTGAATACAACTAAAACTTGTGGCCACATGCCAAGCATAAAAGTGGAATGAATCATGGTTTTGTTCCTTAAAGTGCTTGTAAGGTGCATTGACCAATTTCCTCCTCAATTACTTCCAACTTGTCAACCTGAAAAGGAATCAAACAAGACCTCTAGATTTACAAGAACAAATACAGAATAACCAGATTGTTTACAGTACCAGAATCCACACCTTTCACTTGATCTTTTCAATTTTCATGTACCAAAACCAAATACTTTTGCAACTGTAAGGACCGGAAATAAAGCAAACTGTGTAACTATTGTATCCAAGATAAACACTTTAAATTGAAGCCTTCGATTACAAACAATGATGATATAGTCAAAGGATGTTCTGGTTTTATACTCCATTATCTCTTTTACTCGATATCTTCGTGCGGTTGCTGTTGTTGATGTGGCCATGTTGGCTGAGCAATGTACGGATGTGTCTGTTGGCCATACAGATTCTGATCCATCGCAGGCTTTCCCACTATCATCCCCGGAGCACCAACCTGTGGAGCATGCTGAGGAGGCATGTAATAGTAAGGAACACCATCAGACGGACCCCCAACTGGGAGATTCCCACCTCTTGGGATTGATGCAAGTACTTCATCTTTCAAATCCTCTCTTGGGACGATATCAACTAGAAAGTCAAATATATCAGTCCGCGTAATTGCTGCTGCGATGTCGTTCTTTTGCAGTGTTCTTCTTTTGTTCTCCTCAGTGTGATTCCAAGACCGCATTGTCAACTCTAGAATGAACATCTCACAGGCCCTAGCAAATATGACAGGAGCTTCGGCTGATATCATCCTCACATCCTCATCCGCCTTCATAATCTTCTTAATCCTGGCCAATGGCAAACTATGGTTTTTGAAATCATTAGTTTCATCAATTTCTTTATGCTGCTCTCCCCAAAATTTTTGGAGTTGTTGCTGCAGTTGCTGTTGTTGTTGCTGGTGGATGTGCTGATAAGCTAGCTGGTGTTGTGCAAGCTGAGACGAGGCAGAAGGACCTGCTGGCTGAGTAGGAGATTGCATCATCCCAACTGATCCATACGGGTTCACACCATATGATGCTTGAGCTGCAGTACCCGCCACTCCCATTGTTGCAGGATGTCCATGCCCTTGCTGATCCATATTGGTCTGTGCTCGCTTTTGGTATATAGTACATAATAAACAATCAGTATAAGAAATTACAAGTTTCAAGAGTCGAACCTCCTAAACCTTGACAAAAAGTAGAGAATGCTTAATAACAACTACAGAATTTTAGCTCCCAAATTTATATGAGCGCTGGCCGTTAAACCATCTAACACAAGTCGCGACCTTCATCTCAAAGGGTTTGTGACCAGTTGTGCCACTAAAAATAGGAAATGGCTTCCACACACCCATTTTCCCCTTTTGCACACCCTTATTTATTTTTGTCCCCGTATTCTCCTTTGATTTATTCAATCAAAAGGCCAAAAGGAACATGGCTCTGCAAGGGGAGAAAATTGGTGTGTGGAAAACACATCCCTAAAAATAAGACTAGATACTAAATAGTTAGAATAATTCAATCCTAATCCCCCATCAAAGCTTCAAACTCTATAATAACAAACAATACCAAAATTCTCTTCCGCCTGAAATCAGCACTAGAAACCTTTAACCAAATTGCTCCTCAAAGGAGGTCTAGCATAACTGTATACGCCATTTGAGTACTCTTATGGTTTATACCAATCGACTTTGTTCCAATTAGCAATCGATCCTGTCATAACTACCACTGCACCTTTTATCCCATCCAAATAGCTGATTACACTATGAAATTCCATTGCACAACCGAGACTAATATCTGAAATCGAGTATTCTGTCTTAATAGGAAAATCCATCGAACTTTTTTTGGGAACAAATAGTATATACCTCAGGCATTCGGCTACTCTGATCAGTAGCTTGCCTCTAAAAATTGGACAAGCAGGAACCGCGCTTGGCATGGCATATTCGCCTTTTACTCAAAGGTCAAAACTAGACACAAGCAATGAAAATCGCATGCAAATGTTCGTACCGAAAGGCACATGTACTCTCCCCTTCCCCCCAACAGAAAGAACCAAAACAAAACAAAACAACACAAAGGGTAGAGGCCTTTAAATTGAGTTGCATAATTTTCTTCCGGAGCAAAAAAGACCCGAGTCAACTCAAAGTCTCAAACCTCTGCACACTAACTCACCGAGAGAGATTCTAAAGCAACAAAAACCCCAGAAAACTTCTTGGTTTTGACTTACCTTCACAAACACACACCACTTATGTATTATACTTAAGGGTTACTATACTTAGGGTAAACATACCCCCACTACAGTAAATTCACCACACTCAAATCAAATCTAGGGTTTCAGAAACCCTAACAAAATAATTCAAGAACAGATAATAAGACCAAATTTCACTTATTAAACACCAAATCTCCACTAATCACATATAAAATTATTCCTAAAAAAATTATATAACTCATGCATGAAAGAACAAACACACAAAAATTGGTACCTTTGGCTCACTGCTCTGTTCCCCAATTCTGGGTTTTATTCAACCACCAAAACCCTAAACAGAAACCAAAGAAATCAATGAAATTCATGCACCAATTGAACTGAAGCTTCAGGCAAAAATTGAAGTGCTGCCAAATACTACAATAGGAAAATTATTTATCATAAAATTTGAAAAAATACATAAAAATCGAACCTTTGTAATGAATTTCTAGGGTTTTTGGAATAATCGATCAAATAAAACAGTAAAGGCAGAGCGGAGCGGAGTGGGGATCGCAGTGGAGAGTGGAAGATTGAATGTAAGTATGTGTGTGTTACTGTTAATAATGCCTTCCACTATAAAAAAGCGCCAGGTTTGGTTCGTCGTCGTCCCAACTATAACTTCTAAGTTTGATTTTTTTTACTCTGACGATTTTACCCTCTTAATTTATTAATTGTTAAAAGGAAAATAAAAATAAAAATATCTCCTCCCACTAGTCAACTGCCTAATTTATAGTTTTAATGAGTTAAATTGAGATAATTTGCTTAATAAAAGGGCACTTGAGTATCTCCCTTGACCAAAAAAATGGTATTGGAGTTCTAAGCGTCAATGGGCTGGTGTTTGTGTGAACCAAACTGAAATATCTAGCGTTACCTACTTTTATGTGGGCCATGGGCCATGGACACGACATCAATCAACATGAACTCTACCCAAAGCTCATGAGTCAATAAGTTGACCTATATTTTCATTTTTTTTCAAATTACAATCAGCGCTGCCCATCTTCCAATGTTGACAAAAGAAATATGCATGTGTTATAAGAAAATTGATCAATGTTAGAAGATTGGTTCTTTTGTTGTGTATCAACCACTGAATCGACCAAGTTGATGAGAAAATTTATGGGACTGATAAACTAGTTAAACTTGGTTGATTATTAATGAGGATGTGATATACGACGTAAGATGATGAACTATGAAAAAAGAGAAAGGTACTCGTGTGTATGCAAGTTTGGTGTAGTGCTGATTCAATGACTTGGAAACATCATTCTCTGGTTCAGTTCGGTTTACTGAGTTCTAAGTTGACCCAAAAAGAACAGTTTGGTTCAACTTTAATTGAAAATAATAAGGTGAAATCAAACTTATTGTTGTGCAGCTTGATCGATTTGTTTTGATTGGTTTGATAGTACAAAGCTACTCTATCAGTTCATTCGTTCCACCCCAATATTTGTACATGTACATAATGTTCAAGAATCTGAGCCATCCAACCATAATATATAGACAAGAAAATAATCTTAAAAATAGGGACAAATGACGATACCTTGTCAATGTCTTAGCTTTAAATCATGAGGAGGGAGAAAATCAGAGATCTGTATGGATGGGGCATTGTTAAACAACAAAGTCACAAAACAAAAAACTAAAGCATTTACTAAACAAAATATTTATATATTAATCCATAAGATTTTTCATACAACGTATTACAATATTCCTCAACGCATTTTCATGTTTTGAAAGTGTTACATAACAACTTCATAACCTCTAGAGATCTATATAAAAATAACCATGTCCTTATGTTCATCCAGTGATCTCCCATCCGATTGCTCAATTGACTTTTCAGAAATATCATGCCCGAAAATGCTCTTTCAACGTTAGTAGTTGCAATTGGAAGAATTAATGTTAATGTCATGAACAAGTAAACTAATTATACACCTTGCTAATGACACAAGCATGTACATTTTTTTGCATGCCAAAAAAACCCATGAGTGGGGGCATTCGCCCCCTCTAGGCCTAAGTGGTTCGTCCAAGCTCATGAGAGAGATTAGAGAGAGAGAGCGCGCGCGACAGGTTGGCGGGAATGTGCATGCGAGGGTGACTCTTGGGAGAGTGGAGCCGTCTCCGGCAATTTTGCTATTTAAAAGTTTCCATAACCCATTTTCATTTGTAGGAACATTACCGTACGTTGGTTGGGGATTAGATTGCTCAAAATGCGAAGAGAGGATTTTTATTCCTGTGAAAATAAGTTGAAAGAGAGGATTTTTATTTTTCAACAATATTGAGGAGAGAAATTTAACGAGAGTCATAATTAAGTATTGAGCTTGTTATTGACAAGTGAAAATAAATACAATTGAATCGTAGCGCTAATGGCGAGAGGACTAGTTAATCATAAATTCCATTGCCAATCTGAACATTGTTGTCTGTATTTTCATGGTGCGTACTGCCTTATGGCTCCATGAGTCAAGAACTTGGACACCGCGCTTTCTCCGTCAACGATGCCATGCGTTATTGTCATCGCTCAAATGGGGAACCAAAATGGGTTGGTGTTCATAATAATTGTTGAGGGTGTAATGAAATCTAACAGAGGTTTATGGCTTGGAAACACCCCGGCTGTCAGCGCAGCTTATATACTCACGAAAACATCATCCTTATTATATGATATCATCCAGAGTTCCAATGAACCGGCAGCAACAACAAACTCGTATCATATATCTACAAGTCAAATAGTCTGGAAGGTGTGAAGGAAACAGAAAAAAACGTGATTCTGACCGACGTAACATAACCAAATGAAATTGATGTCTCTCTGAATGTCTGTAGACCAAATGCCACGCTCTGGAAGTCCACAGCATCAACCAACTGGACAGATATCCTCCAAACTGCAACAGAGAAAGTAATATCTTACACTTGAACTCTAAAATCGCCCATGATAATTGATCAACGTTAAGGTCCACTACCTTCTCCCCAAGCACTCGATGATATCGGTAGTGAGGGTTGACCTTTTCTTATTCTCGAAACCAAGGGATGCAGCCTTCCTCATTAAAGCGGACGCAGCAATGCACCCCAGCAGTGCAGGATTTCTGGAACTGTAAAAAACACAAATTGCGTACAAACAATTGTCAAACATGGGTAGAACCAATATTATGAACACATATTTAGACTGTTAAAACCTGGTACTCAAATCCCCATCTTTGATCTTTTGACGGGCCCATGATAGAAATACACCAACGCTGGAATAACCAAAACAAGTTTTTGTTAGTTATCCAACATAGCGTTTTGTAAGCTCTCAGAATCTGAGTTCTGAAGCATCAGTCAGTGATCACCTCCTGACTGTAGAAATTCAAATGTTGAACAAGATATAACCCGGAGAAATAATTTTAATATCGTATGGATCTCTATCTCTCTTTTACATAAATAGATATTACAATTATGCATTCTTTGAAAAAACTGGAAAATGAAGAAGATTGTAAATTCACCAGATACAAAATGAAGCCATCCAAATGCTTAGCAAAATTTTATTTAAAAAATAAATTGTTGATGCACAAAATCAGGTAGTTTCGGGATTGGTCAAGTATGGTACAAACATAAATCAAACTGAAACTCAGAAACAAAAACTTGCCTTCCAGAAAGTATATCACCCTGCCCACCACATCGTCGAGGAGAACCGTATATGCTCACCGAGTTGACTGCATAGAAGCATCAAATGTTAAAGGTAAATAGAGTCCAGGTTTTTATATCCGGGGAACAAAACAGAGATGTTTCCGAAACCTAAACTAGTCAATGAGCTGGAAAGAAGACAAAAAGCCTATGATTTGGCTTAAAGAAGAAAATTTAGAAAATTTAGAAAACAAATCATGTGATTTGCAGAAAATTTAGAAAGAAAGAAAAAAACACAAATGGAACCCTTTGGTGTGGAGAGATTCAAGTATGGTATGGCTCTCATGCCCCAGCTTCAAGTAAAAAATGACCTTTGTGGACACAAAACATTAGGCATGCCAATTACCCAGCTTCATATCACCTGATTGACAGAAGCTGCTGGAAGGGTAGTGACCCAAGTTCACATTCGTCAAGTGTGTCACATGAAATATCCTCTCCACCAGCTAAGAGGCAACCATACCAGCAGTTTTGGCAATGCTTACTGGTGTTCCCAACTTAGATGTGGAAAAACAAATATTCATGGAATATCAACATTATTAAAGCAATAGCTTCACATATTACCAGTAAACACGTGCTTTAATAACTTCACATATTACCAGTAAGCACGCTGCAGGTATATGCTCACATACCTGTCTCACCATCACTAATGAGGTCAGATCTTCCTTTCCTAAGTATAGTTACACCACCAATCCTGACAGAGAAAGACTCAAAAAATCGTTAGATTGAAAGAAACAACTACAACTACCAAATTGCAAATTTCATAGCATGGGAAAAAATACATCACGACGCAAAATAATGCGTGAAGCAGAAACGAGGAAACCATTCAGACAGATGCATCTACATGGGCATTCTGACAAAATTGTCTACCTCACATTTTGAATAATCACTAATCAGATGGCTCTATCCAATATTTGCAAAATATCCTTATTCCCTTCTCAGCCAAATAGGTTTTACATATTTTATACTGAGATTTAAGTATAGATAAGTAGTTATTTTATACTTAGACTTAAGTATAGATAAAGTAATTATCAACTAATCCAACACAAAATGGAAAAGCTAGAAAAGATATTTACCTTTTTGCAAGAGATAGTACTTGCTCGGGAGCATCTTCATCATTTACTTCACAGCTCAAAACTTTCTGTACAAGGCGCTTATATTCATTTATGTTTGGGGTCAGCACAGCCAAGGGATATCCACTGACAAGATCAATACAGTTTGTGACCAGAAAGAGTCCATCCTGGAAAAGCTTATACCATTATGGCTAGAATTTGAAGCAAAAAGTACACACTACGAAAGATCATTATCAACTCACATCAAAACAAGGATACAGAAAATAGTGACTACATACCCCATCAATGACAATTGGGACATTGGACCGCCTTGCATGCTTCATGATGTTGCTCACACAGTCCTGGATTATGTCATTCAATCTTAGAACCATTTTTGAAAGGATTTGGTAAAGACGCACTACATTATAGTCCTTCATCATACAGTATAAAAGAGGAGGACATGTTTAGAGTACCCCAAATCAAACGCTATAAACTAGATTACAACAGCTCCACAAGTAACAGCATCAACATAAAGCTAACCAGAAGAAATGGGTCCCTTCCGAGGCCTGGACCAACGACAAGACAGTCAAATCTTTCCATCCATTTATCAACTTCAGCAAGAACCTTTTCTGAGACGAAACTTCTGTCCTCATCCCTGAAAACCATGTTATAAACTCAGCAGCTCACTTAATGATAGTATGTTTTGTGTGTTATAAGCACATCAACTTGTTTACAAAGCTGAATCACCTAACACTGTACGATTCTTCTAAAATAGGGTGTACAATCAACTCAGGACTGTAGCTTTTTATGACCGAAGCTGCATCTTTTGTACAAAAGACATGGGACAGGTCTGCACCCTGAAAGGAAATATATTTCAGTTCCATCAAACTAGCAAGCAACGAAGCAAATCACTTGTTCATTTGTTTGTTTCATTTCATTGTACACTAAGCTACATTTTTAATAGAATCCAGCTAAATTTGTAGTTATTTTCCTTAAAACAAAAAGAGCAGGGCACTAACAATTTTTAATGCTGAGATAGCAGAAAAGTATGGAGCACCAGTGTATTCACGACACCCGCCAATAACAGCTATCTTTCCTGACAAGCACAGAGAGATAGATATAAGCTACATTTTCTCCCCTTCTTAACAAAACAATGAACAAACACATTAGAAAGAGAGAAGTAAATGAAAACTTATGCAAAGCAAATAAGACCCACAATCCGAATAGAAACCAAAGCAAGTCAGTCCTAGAATCAACATCAAAATGATTTCCGTAATTCTCGATACTTGCACTGCATCACGCACAACAATCATCATTGACAAATACATACTGTAATGCATTTGTCTTTCCGTGCAAATTACACAAAGTTAAAGAAACGACATTGTAAACATCGAGTGCAAAGGGGGTTCGAATCCCCCTCCCTCGCTCGAATAAAAATAAATAAATAGGGTTTAGGGTTTAGGTGACATTGGTAGCAGAGCAGTGTGAGATTAATTACCAGCCTGACCCTTGTGTCTGTTGGGATCGAGGGTCGGAGTGATTGCTCGCAAAACGCTCTCGGCGTCAGCTTCCAAAGAGGGCCGATTCGTGAATTTCATAATTCCTTGCATTGCCTTCTGATTTGTGATGGTGTTACGATCACTGCAACCTCCAACTCCGAGAGACCTTATCAGAAACTGTTGCCTTCTCAGCACACCAGACGAACCCAACATGTAAAGGCAAGTTCTTGCAACAAACCCAGAATTCATTCCATGTTTTATTAGCATCAATGTCCCCAAAAATCACACTTTCTTACTTCAACTGAAGAAACCAAAAATAAATAAATAATGGAATTTTCATGAGATTAAGTTTAATTTTACCCGGAAATTGATCAAATTGAGAAAATTGCTGAAGTTTGGAGCAAGAAATTTCAGATACGTACCGAAAGATTGGTTCTTCAAAATCTCAGGAAGCACAGCACAGCGCACAGAAGCAGCGAGTGAAATGGTGTTCGGCAAAGTTCGGTGGACTTTGGCTGTTGAAGTGGAAGGAAGGACACACAGGCTTACAGCCTACAGCCTACACGTGCGCAGACTTAAGTGGGTCCCACTATGAAACTTAAAACGACAGCGGTTCATTGTTCTCGCTGATTGATCCAGAGAAATGGGATTGGATTGGACTTTTGGCTGTGGTGGACTTGGGTTCATTGTTCTGCTTCAGCCCAAGAAGATTTAATAGAAAATGGGAAAGAAAAGGAAAATGGATAGAAAGGCAAAAGAAAGTGCATGACATGCATTCTTTCTACCGGTGGAATTCTCTCCTCTTCTAATCTCTATTTTTCAATTTTTTTTATTAAAATGATTACAGATAAGTCACATCATCATCATGTGTTAATTTCTTTATAGAGAGAGAAAGACAAAGAGAAAAGTATGAGAGGATGGGATGGGAAATGAGAGAATTTGAAAAGGAGAATCCTACTCAATAAATTTCACAATATCACATACGAGAAAGTCTTTATGCGACACATGCATAAAAACGACAATGATGGAGGTAGATGTTGGCAGTACCGCAGTAGCAATGCTGGTTAGGTGACGGCGTGGAAATTGTGGTGGCAGCAATGATGACAACTATGGTGGGAGGTGATGGTGATGGTGGTACGGCTGATGGTGCTAACTATCACGCCATGATTCCAAGATAAGTAAGGATCGACAAATGGCAGACAAAAGTAGCAATACAATAATATAGAGAGTCAGGTGGGACTTATACATAATATACATCAGAGTATTAGTGGAAACGAAATTACAAAGAAAGGGAAAAAATCTTACTCTCAAGTACACTGCACACGCCAACTACACCCCTTAAAATTTATTCTCTAACTGCCACATGTACTATGCAAAAAAACAGCTCCACCTCGTAGGAGTGATGCACCAAACAAAGCAAGACCTGTATAAGCCATAAAGCTTGTGTGAGTTACAGTAATAAGACATATGTGATTAAAATGAATTAATCACATTTAGAAAAAATTATTTTGGAATCGTTTGTATATATAAGATAATCTCACTCGACATCTCAAATGAATCCACACATGCATTCAACCGAACTTTCATAATTATCACACACATTCAATCATCTATTGTATGAATATAATATATGCCCCAGATATACTCGTGATTGATAGTAATAATAAATATAATATATGCCCCAAATATAATCATGGCTCAGTATTAATAAATATAATATATGCCCTAAATATAATAATGGCTGACAGTAATAATTATATAAATACATATAGTTCAAAGCGTAGCATTAGCATGAGGAGGCAATTAGATAACATGGACGTGGCTTTACCAAATAGTTTTTACAATCTAGATTACTTTGACAAGTGTCACAAGGATTAGGACCAATGTTTATTTGTAATTATTTTTATTTAATCTCCAAGTTTTGCTGCCGCCATCTTTTAGTATAAACCCTAGTTTGGTACTGAGATGATTCTAAAAAAAATGGCTATAAAAAAAAAGCTATGAGCTTTTTTATGTTTGGTAAACATTCAGCTTCAACTTTTTTCCACAATTTTCACAGCTTTTTTTCACAGCTTTGAAAAACCAACTTTTTTTCACATCAGTTTTACATAAAAGTTTATCAAACACTATAATACTGTTTTTTATTTTTTTTCAAAAGCACTTTTTCAAAAAAGTTTACCAAACACTCTGCTGCTTTTTTCACAACTACTTATTCTCACAGCACAACAGAAGCAGTTTTTTTTCAAAGCACATCAATACCAAACCAGTCCTAAATAGGACATTCCTCCAACCGTTTTCAAACGTGAAATTGTTTTTGAGAAATGCATGCTATGCCTGAAAGTGTTTTTCTTACGTAGAGGTGTATATGTATATATGTTTAGAGAGAAAAATTAGAAGATAAAAGACAGTAGAAAAAATATATGATGATTTAGGAGTGATCAAGGAACTTGCTTAAGTACATAGAGCTTAACTATTTCGGTAGTGATGTGAATGAGTGAAGCTTAGCTATTTTGGTAGTGATGTGGATCTTTATTTTATCTTTGGAATCTAGGTAGGGGAAATGCGGCATACATTTATGGAAATTGATTTTATTAAATTTCGTGAAGTGTTATAATATTCTTGATCTTTTTGGTTGATTAATGTTGTTAGATATTAATTGGCTAATTGTTTAAGTTAAGTGTTTACTTGTTATTGGTTATGAAATTATTGCTGGAATGCTATTCGTTGATAATATATTGTGATATATGTGAAAGATGAAATGACGTTATTTCTGCATAACTCATGTTGTGAGATGTGGTTGGAATATCAGTGTTGAGATTGGAATTCGGGAAATGAGGGTAGTTGGAAAGGATATTTTTGTATCGTTGAATCTATTCATTGTGAAACCAGTTCCAAGCAAGCCCGGTGTGCATATTAGAATAGGATATCGACGGGATAATTGTCGATATGGGTGATTTAGGCTGGAGATCAATGAATTAGATAACATGACTAGCAAAAGGGGTTTATGAACTTGGGATATTGTATGGGGGTTAGTTTCTATAATAAAACATTCGAACCACCACTGCAGTGGTAAAATGCATGGTATGGGACGTACAGGTCCGCGTGTTTTATTATATAAATTAACGGGTGTCGTTGAAAAGGTTGGATTGCATACATGCATTGTTGTCATTTATGATTTGATATTTGGCTATATGATTTCATGGCGCTTAATTTAATATTGTCAATGTATTGTGATAAGGTTATGTCTCTACTAAGCTGTTGAAGCTCATCCCTTTATTGCTATGCATATTTACAAACTAGACATTCAAGAGGATAGGCAGGATGAGATCGGATTAGATGTGAGAATATAATGTTTATTCATCTATTTATTGTAGACTGTAAAGAGTTCTTGATTTGTTTAAGAATCATGAATTATTTTAATAAGAGGAATTTATTTTCCAACCCGTTTCTATTTCATTTTATTTATTGAGTTTTTAACTCACATTTCGAATTTGGGTTCGAGTTTTTATTACCAACCCCAGGTTCAGAGCGTGACATCTCATTAAGCTACTAGCAACTCTAGCATGAAGATTGAAGCACTCAGACACGATCAATGCTTAAAAAACACACAAGTATTATGTGAAAACCCACCCACGAATTGCACTATTCAAGTTCCATATTTCGAAAAATGAAATTTATTTTAATTTCGTTAATTTTGAATTTTTTTATTTCTTAGTTAAAGTTTGGAATTTCATAATTCGTCATTAAAAATTCATAGACCTTTCAGGATCAATCTTAGTATTTTCGACTAAAACTCGATCCAACGAACGTGTAGGCGGAAAACGTTCGCAAATTGGTGTTATAATGAAGGAGAAGTTAACAAACAAAAGGTAGGTCAAATTTTTCTTTTGGACAAATATATAAAGAAACTCCAGTTTTTCTAGAGGGGCAAACGGCGGCAGCGGCGGGCACTGGGGATTGGGGGTTTCTAGTTTTGAAAAAGTTGACCCATCATTTGACCTGTTGACCCGAATTCCCCTTGACTGACCTGGTTCGTTAGGGAATTTTCAGACACTGTTTCTAGTGTGCTCCAGCAACAAAAGACGTTGCCACTACAACTATTCAACTCCTCTCTTTCCCAGGAACATGTTCCACCTAAACACGACTCCATTTAGACACCGTTCACGGCGAGTCGAGTCGATAGTGTCCTGAGTCCCTTATCATCGATCTCGTGATTCTTTTCACTCTGACATCAACCACCAATAGCCACTGACTCATCCCGACTTGTGCAACAAAATTCAATTAGGTTTCAAGACGTTGAAGCTCTGATGAAGGCAAATCGATGTTGCGAGGGTGTTGGGTGTCCCAACGTTTCCTTGCCAATTTCAGGCATTTTTCGGTGAAATCAGATGTCGAGGTAGATATAAAACTTACTCTTCTCCTCTTGAGCTTCATATGGTGTAAAATGAGCCTCCGCTGGTGTTGGCTGGAATTCAGTGAATGAGATGTTTATTGGTCGCTGAGTCTGGCAGCACTTGGTTGCAGTGCGTGGCCAAAAAAACTGATCTCATGTTCCTAGGATTAGTTTGATGTCCTGATTTCATTTTCACTACCCATATGTCAATCACGCCACATGGTAGCCCATAGTCAGCGGTAAAGGCCTAAAATGAGATGTAAGGAGAGTCAAAACAGTGCTTGGGGAGGTAAGGTTGGATAACTAAGGTCGAGCAGGGTGCTTAGCATGGCCATTTTGAACAATCATGCCATTTTAGCTGAACACATGTCATTTCATCGTTGAATGTCAGGCTAATAAGTGAAAAGGTGTAAGCACCATAGTTTACGTACGTGGCGCAATAAATGCCAAGTTAGGGTGACCCAAGGCTAAAAGGTTTATTGAGGACCTATATAAAAGGGTGAGACCTCTTGTATTGGGGTCGAACGACTGAGAGAAGAAAGAATTGATGTATTAGCCGAGCACTATTTTATCTTGAAATTTAAATAGATCCAAGTAGCATAGTGGACTTAGTCTAGTTTTGAGAGGTGAACCTCTTACATCTGTAAGTCTAATCCATTCATTTCGTATCCAAAGCCCACCCAAGGTTCATTGTTTAATTTGTTAACCAACAAATTTTTTAGCGTTAACAAATTCAAAACTAGTGCAGTAGCCATTTCTATAGACACAATAAAGGTCTTCTTCAATAAGGATTAGTAATCCTAATTAATTGAAATCTAGTTATGAATCCTTCTCCAATTGAGGAACCAAGTCTATTTGGAAAACCATTCTAACTAAGAAAACAACTTTTATTGGGTAAACAATTTAATCCTCGAAGACTATAATTCCTAATATAGACTTAGGACAACTCATCATGGGCTAGAATAAAACTCAACAATCTCCCTCTTCGGACGATGAAGAAGTTATACCAAAATATGATTGCCCATTTGATCAAACTCTCATTGTTCAAACTTCTCATAACTAGGCTCCCCTTAATTGAAATACTCATGGCTAGACTCTCCCTAATTGAACTCCTCTTTCACCAAACTCCTCTTGATCGGACTTTTCTTAATTAGTCTCCACCGACCAGAATTCTTATTGGGCCATAAGGGACCGTAAGAGAAAGCGCTTGCATTCCCCCACAACTGTTTGACACACAAAAAAAAAAAAATATATATATATATATATATATATATATATATATCTAAAGTAAAATCCCAAAACTAGTGCACAATTAAGTGGATTCCGATAACATAGGAAAACAAGTAGTTGCAACAAAGAATCGTAATATATATGACAAAGACCGGGAAAAGCCCATACTATTTTTTAACATGAAATAAATAAAGATGAAATAGAAAGATAAAAGAAAATACAAATTACAAAGAGAATCAAATTTCCCCTATTAGTCATTATCAGAATTCCTTCTGATCTTAGAAACATCCGAGAAAACCTGCTATGGAGCTAACGACAATGGAAAAAAAATAAAAAAATAAAAAATTCAATGCCAAAGGAAATTATAGGCTTCTTTGCTAGAAACCAAGTTTCATCTGCATTAAAAAAGCTTTCCATTGTAAGTCACAACACCAACGGTATTGTTCCCATCTTTTTTTTGTTCTTTTTTTCATTTACAACAATGCTTTTTCATGTGACCTTTTTTCCTATAATAGTGGTAGTCGCCACTAAGTCTCGTCTCACTAGATTTTTTGCCTCTTTTCTATGTGATGCAGATTTTTCCAGTGTCTGCACACCTAAAGCTTTTCTCCTTGTTTTTTCATTAAACATGCTATCCATAGCAGCGTCCATAAACACTACACCATTAGAAGCCAAATTGCTTACAATTACAACGAAGGTTTTCCAACTATCTAGCAAGGATCCTAGCAACAATAGTGCTATCAGCTTTTCTTCAATATTCAAACCTATAGTGGTCAACTGTTTGATTATGTTCTAAAAGTTCAGGTGCTCTATTGCACTAGCATCTTCTGCATACTTCATGTTGACAAGCTCTTTGATAAGGAATGCTTTCTTGGCATCGACTTTTTTTTTTCTTCCTTCAATAAGGATTCTAACTTTTTCCAAAGAGCTTGTGCATCAATCTCTTTAGATACATGGTGATAGATGCTCTTATCCACTCGTTGTGTACCAAGATTCTTACGACTCATCTTGGTTCAATCAGCATCAAACATACTTACTCGCTTGCTCTTTACACGTTCAATTGCCTTATGAAGATCTTTACAATAAAACATGTCTTTTAAAACTACCTCCAAACACTATCCATCTATTTTAAAACTACCTCCAAACACTATAGTGAAATTTAAAATGACCAAAATTCCCTTTAAATCACTTTTCTCAAAATTGTAAAATAGATAAGGCTTTTTAGCCAAAATGGTCCCTGAGATTTCAAATCAATAGAAGTAGTCCCTGAGATTGTCCACCATCCATTATTTTGGTCCTTCCATTAAAAACTCCGTTAAGTGTCCCGGAGCTCTTGGCCGGAAGTTTAGGCAATTTTCAAAGCTTCGTAACTCAATCGTTTCTTAACCAAATTCGACCCATAATATATCAAAATGAAGATAGGAAAGTGTAGAATAAGATTATACCATTTGGAAGCCCAATGGTTGTAGGAGATGGTCGGAAAATAGCCTCAAAGTTGACTGGTCCGATGAAAAACTGGAAAACTCGCCGGAAACTGGGTAAACTTTAAATGTTCATAACTTCTTCAATACTTAACAAAATCAAGTGATTCAAAAATGAAAATCATAATTCTCGACGAGATGAAGAGAATGGTATCTTTTTCAACGGCTAACTCGCCGTGGTTTGGCCGAAAAAGGGCTCGAAAGTGGCTAACTCGAGACCAAGATAGACACTGTCGAGCCGTTTTCCAGCTAAACCACGGAGAGTTAGCCGTTTAAAATGTACCGTTCTTTTCATCTCGTTGAGAAGTATGATTTTCGTTTTTGAATCACTTGATTTCGTTGAGTATTAAAGACGTTAATGAACGTTTAAAGTTTATCCAATTTCCGGCGAGTTTTCCAGTTTTTCCTCGGACCAGTCAACTTTGAGGCTATTTTCCGACCATCTCTGACAACCATTGGGCTTCCAAATGGTATAGTCTTATTCTACACTTTCCTATCTTCATTTTGATATATTATGGGTCGAATTTGGTTAAGAAATAATTAAGTTACGAAGCTTTGAAAATTGTCCAAACTTTCGACTAAGAGCTCTAAGGCACTTAACGGAGTTTTTAACGGAAATACCAAAATGATGGATGATGGACAATCTCAGGGACCACTTCTATTGATTTGAAATCTCAAAGACCAAAGTGATGAGTTATGCAAATCTCAAAGATCATTTTGGCTAAAAAACCAATAGATAAATAAAACTCAAATACATCTTAGAATTCAAAGTACAAAAGAAATTAATAATAAATTTCAAAAAGAGACATGATATTGGCAATGATGATTGGGTGCCGATTTTAAGGACTATAGTATGGTCATGGAAATTTACGTGATTATTTTTCCGAAAGGATAACATTATTTAACGTATTTTGTATCATCAATGTTTGAACAATAGAGAAATGCTAAGGAGATTTTTTTAAAGTGAGATTCTTTTTGCCACCTTATTCTTTTAATGTAATATTTTAAAATGTTAGCACATAAATCGTGCCGAGAAAATAAGATGACGGAGAGTCCATGAATGTCCCACTTTTAAGAGAATCTTCTTAGCATTTTCTTAAGGATTAACTTCCAAGTAGTAGCCGCCAATGGAAAAAAATCTACCAACGTTGAAAGGGGATTGTAGGAATATTAAAGTGAGAGCAACTTCCATTGAAAGGGCATTGTAGGAATATTGAAGTTGCTCTGGGGATTGTAGGAATATTGAAGTTGCTCTGGGGATTGTAGGAATATTCAAGTGAGAGCAACTTCCAAGTAGTAGCCGCCAATGGAAAAAAAATCTACCGACATCGAAAGTGGCTTGTAGGAATATTAAAGTGAGAGCGTAGGAGTATAAAAAGCTTAATTTTAATTTTAATTTTTTTGTCAAACAGTAAATGTTATTAAATTAGATGTTAAATTAGTCACCGATAGAATTTGAACCTAAATTGTCATGCAAAAATTCAACTTCTTTTCACCACTGTGGTAAAGGGCCACTTGCTAGGAGTATTAAAAGCTTTAACTTTTTTTTATCTTCTTACTTTATACATATTAGTATATTGGGAGTATGATTCTCTTCCTTCAAAATCTTCCTCTCTTTCAGGCCCTTCCTCTTCAGTTGCCTCCTATTTGTACGGTTACGGTTAAGTCACGTCAACGTCTTGTGTTGACTTTTTTATAGAGAGAAAAACAAAAGGAAAAGTTTAAGAGGAGAGGGAAGAGGAGGGAATTTAGAGAGGATAAAATTCTACCCCAATATACTGTTGTATGCAAAGCACTTAATTTTTTTTTTTATTGTTTATTTGGAAAATGAAGATGGTGGTAATATTAGAGAATAAAAGTATAATTATTCTGTCAATTTATTCTAAAATCACCTCCAAACACCGAAGTAAAATTTAAAATGAACAAAAGGTCCATAACATTTTAAATTACTTTTCAAAAAAGTAAGAAATAATAGTAAGTTAACATTTACAATGATGATGAGGTGCTGATTATGATTACTATAGTAAGGTGGTGGAAATTTACATGATTTTCTCCTTCTCGAAGTATGACTTTTTAGTGTATTTAGTGTCCCCCAAACGTTTGAGGATTAAATAACTTGATGGTATTTGTACAAAAACCTCTTTGACAAAACTCCTCATCGAGTCACGTAGTGAACCCCAAACAGGAACTAAAGCTCGTCATCAACCTGACGTTATTAATTCTGCGTCATAGACACCGAAGAAAATTCTGAACGTGCATGGAAATGGATATGGTGTGAATGATGATCTTAATAAACGGCGCCGTCCTAAGTAGACGAATTACACTCTTTGCCTGCTGATCCGAAATTTACCAATACGAAGTTACGAACTCGTCGGGTTAGGCCAGGCTGTGTTGCTCGACGAAAGAAGCTGATCTGAGTGACTCATTTCATTTGAGTTTAGGCTTACTAATTGAACTGTTTTTGAAACTATCATTTAGTCTCAATTTACTTTCTAAAAGTGGTTTTTGTCTCACTTTGCTATCTGAAATTGCCATTTTCAATGTATTTGATTGCACTTCATTCCATTATGTTAAAGAAACGTTAAACTCAAACTTAATAAATCATTAAATTCCTCTTCTTTTATGAATGCTAATTTGTTTCGCTAAGAAGATCGGTCAATTGAACTGAAGAGCAGGATGGCGGCACGATAAAGAGGTGTGTAAAAGTAAAATGTCCAAAATACCTTGAGTTTACGTTTGTTTGAAAATAACAGTTGCATGGGGCTAAGTGAGACAAAACCAATCCCAATAAATAAATCATGACTAATTAACAATTTTAGGGGACAATTCAATTAATAAGTCTTTGGATTCATTATTTCAAATGCCTTTTCCCAGCTACTCTATAGTTTTTTAAGTCTTTAGTTTGTAAGTTTGTGGTTTATAAGATGTTCCACAATAATTTAAGGGACTTTGATTTCTATAACACAATTGTTATAGTGATGTGAGATGGATTTCGAGATTTAATTTAGATCAGTTGAACAAAGTTGAGTCTGCACCCCTGTATGCAGATCCTAACCCACTAATGTAAATTAGAAATTGTAATTCTCATCCAATCCGCCTACCATAGTTTTCGGCGAGGTCATTATCCAAACTATGGACGTGCCGCAGGCTTACCGACATAAACAAGAGTAGCTTTCATTATAGAGGGGTCCGGATCCTCGCCGGATCCTCTTAGTGAGGATTCTGAGAATCCATTAATTATGTCCGTTCATCGTACATCGTGTAGTAAAAAATCATTTTAAATATTTTTATTTAAAAATAAACATAAATCGTACTTGACAAAAATTGATCGCACGATGTACGATGAACGGACACGATTCACGAATTCTCAAAATCCTTATCAAAAGGATCCGGAGAGGATCCTGTTGGATTATAGAGGTGTGATTTGAATATCACACCATCAAATCTTTTACAAGAACGTCGGAGTATGGGAGACAATTGTAGGTATGATTTAAAGTATCACACCATCAAATCCTTCATTATAAGGTGGCCACGATATTCCGCGTGAAATATTGACCCATACAAAAATTGTAATCGCCATTGTTGAAAGCAAATACTTTTCATTAGGTTGAAAGATGTTGAAAGCAGCTTTTTCTTAATAATTTCCGTAATTAGTTGTGTCTACACATAATATAAAAAGTTAAACGAGTTTATTTTTAACAGATGACGTTATCTACACCTAAAGGTGGAGAAGTGAACAGTCTACGCTTCTTATAAATACGAGAAGAAAGCCTCCAGTTAATTTACAACACCTCCACTTACTTGTGTATTTCAGGTAAGTAAGCATGTCTTCCAATACCATGCAGCTTTCCGAATTCGGTAGGTGCACTAATAGAATCCAAATCAAACCCAAAAAAAAATGGCGTTCTGCTTATCTGGCCATCTACTGCTCCAGAGCCTTCAACCTTTCTGTGCCCAAATACGCAGACACCGAAGTCTCTCGCTCTCCTCTTTTCGCCAACATCAGAAGGAGAGAGGCAGACGACCGTTTCAGGATTGACCAAACAACCCTCACTGACCTTGTGAAGGACAAGAATCGAGACCGGGTTCAGCAGCTGGGAGGGGTTGAAGGAGTAGCATCATCCCTCAAAGTCGATGCAGACCATGGAATTCAAGGTGATCATGATGGTGAAGATATCGCCCGCAGACAAGAAGTCTTTGGCTCAAACACATACAAGCTACCACCACCAAAAGGGTTGTTCCATTTTGTGTGGGAAGCCTTCAAGGACCTCACCATTCTCATCCTTATAGGTTGCGCTGCACTTTCTCTTGGTTCCGGAATGCACAACCATGGACTGAAGGAAGGTTGGATCCACGAAGGAAGCATATTTCCCGATATCATTTTGGTCATTGCTGTGTCTGCTGTGAGTAATTACAGGCAGAACAGACAGTTTCATAAAATGTCAGAAGTCAGCGACAACGTCCAAGTGGAAGCTCTCAGATGCTGCAGGCGCCAGAATATTTTGAAGTCTGAAATTGTGGTTGGTGATGTCATTTTCTTAAACGTAGGGGATCAAGTTCCAGCCGATGGGTTATTCCTGGATGGTTATTCTTTACAAATAGACGAATCGAGCATGACAGGGGAGATCGACCCTGTTGAAATTAGCCGCAGCCAGAATCCATTCTTGTTTTCTGGTGCCAAGGTGGTTGATGGGTATGGTCGGATGCTGGTAACTTCAGTCGGCATGAACACAATATGGGGCGAGATGACAAGCAGCATCAGCCATGGCACAAGTGAACAGACACCTTTACAAGCTCAAATTAGCAAGCTAACTTACTTAATAATTAAAGTTGGTTTGGCAGTTGCTCTCCTATTGCTCATTGTATTGTTAGTTCGATACTTCACAGGCAATACAGAGGATGAGAATGGAAATCACAAGTTTGATGGCATCAAGACCAAGGCCGATGACATAATATATGCGGTGGCTGGGATTGTAGCGGCTGCAGTTACAATTGTTGTGGTAGCAATCCCAGTAGGTTTGCCACTAGCCGTGGCCCTCACTCTCTCTTATTCCATGAGGCGAATGATGGCCGATAAGGTAATGGTGAGGAAACTCTCTGCTTGTGAGACGATGGGCTCTGCTGCCGTCATTTGTACTCACAAAACAGGCACTCTCACCATGAATGAAATGAAGGTGACCAAGTTTTGGTTGGGCAAAGAACTTGTGTCAGAAGAGGCTTATTCATCTCTTTCTCCGGACGTCCTGAACTTGATCCGAGAAGGGGTTGCTCTCAATACAACTGGTTATGTATACAGACCTACCTCGGATTCAGAAATTGAGATCTCGGGCAGTCCAACAGAAAAGGCTATCCTTTCGTGGGCCGTTCATAAGATGAATATGGATACGCAGCAAGTGGAAACGAGTTGTAGCATTCTCAATGTTGAAGCCTTCAATTCACAAAAGAAACGAAGTGGGATTGTGATGAAGAGGCACGCAGACAATAAAATGCAGGTGCATTGGAAAGGAGCTGCAGAGATGATACTTGCAATGTGCACAAGTTACTACAATGCTTCTGGACATGTTGAGGATATGGATGACAATGCTAAAATGACTTTTGAGCAGATTATTGAGGGTATGGCGGCTAGCAGGCTCCGATGCATTGCTTTTGCTCGTAAAGAAGTTCCAGCTGAGGAGCAAATGGGTGATCAAGGATACAAAGTTGTGCTAAAAGAAGAGGGATTGACCCTGTTAGGACTTGTGGGTCTTAATGATCCATGTCGTCCAGGAGTGAAGACAGCAGTTCGAGACTGTCAGAAGGCAGGAGTGAAGATCAAAATGATCACTGGTGACAATGTTTTCACTGCAAAAGCCATAGCCACCGAATGTGGGATTCTCAAGCATGATGTGGATATGTCAAGCGGAGCAGTGATACAAGGCGTGCAATTTCGCAATTACACACCTCAAGAAAGGAGGGAGAAGGTAGATGAAATCTGTGTAATGGCAAGGTCCTCTCCGTCTGATAAACTTCTCATGGTGCAATGCTTGAAAGAGAGAGGTCATGTGGTTGCAGTGACAGGTGATGGCACAAATGATGCACCAGCATTGACAGAAGCTGATATCGGACTTTCTATGGGGATTCAAGGAACAGAAGTTGCTAAAGAGAGCTCTGATGTTGTGATCATGGATGATAATTTTGCTTCGGTGGCCACAGTTTTGAGGTGGGGAAGATGCGCGTACAGTAACATCCAGAAGTCCATCCAATTCCAGCTCACTGTAAATGTTGCAGCTGTTGGAATCAACTTTATGGCAGCCATTTCGGCAGGTGAAGTCCCATTAACAGCAGTGCAATTGTTGTGGGTAAACTTGATTATTGTCACACTGGGATATTTAGCTATTGCCACAGTAGAGCCCACAAAAGAACTCATGGAAAAGCCACCAGTGGGCAGGACTGAACCTCTCATCGCCAGCATCATGTGGAGGAACCTCTTGCCTCAATCCCTGTACCAAATTGGGGTCCTCTTGACTCTGCAATTCAAAGGTGAAACGATCTTCGGAGTAGATGACAAGGCAACTAAAGGCAACTAAAGGCAACTAAAGCCTTGATTTTTAACACATTTGTGCTTTGCCAGGTCTTCAATGAGTTCAACGCAAGCAAGCTTGAGAAAAATGTCTTCAAGGGAACCGGCAAACTGTATTTGGGGATCATTGCAGTGACGATTGTCCTCCAAGTGCTGATGCTCGAATTTCTGAATAAATTTTCCGATGGGGAGAGGTTGTATTGGAAGCAATGGTCTGCATGTTTTGGAATTGCAGCTTTCTCCTGGCCAATTGGTTGGGTTGCCAAGCGGTTGGATTTTCAAGTCCTCTGGGAACTGCAACTTTCTCTCGCTTGTAAACTCTCTTGCAAAGGCAGCTTTCACTCAGATGATGTACAGCCATCAGAAGATGGAGAAATGATGACCACTAGCGTTTGAAGGTAAACAAGCCCCAGGCTAGAAAGCATTGGCTGGTAATGACAAACAAGATACATGTATCCTGGCCATACAATAATGATAAACCAGAAAAGTCAATGTTCTTTGTTAAATCGATTGGATTGGGAAGCTCCATGCGTTATTATGGTGATTTGGTAATGTATATGAATGATATCGTTGTTGAAAAATAATAAGGAAAGTATTTAAGGGATATGATTTAATTAGTGATTTTATATGATTTAATTAGGATTTTGATATGATTTGATGTGGTTTGGTTTCCTTGTCTTGTAGAAAAATGATTGTTTTGATTTATTTACTAGTATTACTCCTTTGTAATCTTATAAATAATAAAGAATTGAAGTAGTATTTAAGAGTTGTGAGATTGTAGAGAATTATTATATTTGTCATCAACCCTTTATTCTCAACTATTGTGATTCAGAAATATAGATGTTTATGGCGCTGTAATATTCCTTTCGTTAGGATAAATGAGAAGAATTTGTACTTGCTACCTGAGGACTCTATTGTTTTTTGAAGTCTTCAATTTCAAATGTGTGGTTTATAGTTATTTATATTGCATGATAAGATCTCTTGCCGAATGTTCACACTTCCTACCCTTGTAAATTGTAATTATAAGTGAACTCGTCGGACTCCCATCTAAATCAGGTTATCATAAATCATATCGGAAATCACAATTACAAAAATATTTAAACCTTTGAGTTGAAGATAACAAATGTACATGATTGCATTGTTGTCTTAAACCAAAGTTGTGATGTATGTCAAGAACTGGATCCTCACTTCCAGTGTTTGGCTCTTCTATTCTAAATGGTAAATGTGTTGCGGCAGATCACGAGGAAAATTAAAACTGGACATAGGATTTGGTAGGCGAAGGATGGCAGCGATTCAAGTTCCTTGTCATGCAGTATGTGCGTTACTCTTGAGCCACCCATATTATTACCGCGAACACCAGTGTGTGACCGATTTCTTTGGCCAGAAGAAACCAAGGCTCCACCAGGTAATTAACACAGTTGCAGAAGCAATTAGGGAAGGGAATGTTATTTGTAAGAGGGCTCGAGGCTACCATGCATTTAGTCAGAGGAACAACCCTCTGCTTGTGGGCACTTGATGTTTTACACAGACGACTTACTCTACAAGAAAATGCGTTGCATTGGAAGATGGTTTCGCAGTTTTTGTTAAGCGAAACCATTTTACAAGAAAATGTGTTCCAAAAATAAATCTGGCTGCTGAACTAAAAAACATAATCATGTAAATACGTGTCATGAATTCAGACCGTGGTTAGTGGGGGAAGTATCTGTCCCGGACGAAAGCTCGACAACCTGTCTGACAAAATTCCTCATCGAGTAGCCTGGTGGGCCCCAAACAGGAAGGAAAGCTCGGATTTGGATCCTCTCCTGAGTAAAGGATCCGAATCATGCTGACCAATGAATACGGATCGTTAGATCAAAATCCAACGATTACAGTTATTATAACTTTTAGAGGATCTTACTGCTTGTAACCGTTGGATTTTGATCCAACGGTCCTTATTCATTGGTCAGCAGGATTTGGATCCTCTGCTCAGGAGAGAATCCCAATCCGGAAAGCTCTACACCCAACAGTGACTATATTCTCTCTCAATTATTGGTGAGAAAAATATTTGTATATATATTTTAGGAAAATGTGGAGGAAATTTTCTTAAAAGTGGGATTTTTCATGAACTCTCGACTACTTATGTTTTTGGCACAACTCCGATTCTAATATTATAAAACATTGTGCAATAAATATGAGGAGGCGAAGATTTCACAAATAATCTCACTTTAAGATATTCTCCTTAGCATTAATTATCCATATTATATATACTCTGCCAACAGAAACAAATTAAGCTCTCTCTCCCGTCAGCAAAATAACTAGATTGCTTGAATTTCTAAAAAAAAAATAAACAACCTAGATTTGAAAACCCAAAAACTCATAGCATTGGTAGTTGGTCGGGTCTAAATGAATGATATCCATTGATAGGAATGTGTCCTTGCTTCCCAATTAACAACTCTATGGTTTGAATTCTTTAATTTGTAAATGTGTGGTTTATGTATAACGTGTTCTACAATGTTTGGCGAGTCTAATTCTTATAATACAACTGCTATAATGGTGTGAATTAGATTCCTAATCATAACAACAATAGTTTTAGACTGGTTGAACAAAGTTGAGTGTCTACACCCTTGCGTGTGGATCTGAATCCCTTCGCATAAATTAGAATCTTGTAAAGAGAGAGAGACAATGAAAATGCCTTAACTTTTGGAGAGAGAAAAATCTGCCAACATTGAAAATGCCTTCACTTTTGGGAGCAGTATTCTTTCTGTCCAAATTTCCTTCTCCTTTTCTTTCTTTCACACTTTTCTCTTTGTCTCTATAAAGAAATGAACACAATGTTTGTCTGGCTGTAATTGTTCAAATAGAAAAAGAGCGAAAAGATAAGGAATTTAAAGAAGAAAGAATCCTACTCCTTAATTTTTAAGGTTGTCTAAAATTTCCAAGAAAGGGATGGAAAGGGAAATCAACTGAATGATATTGAGATCCGTTCTTGCAGTGTCGTAGTGCTAGGGAAACGTGTGCCCACCAACTTTATGTTCTTAATTTTTGCTCATCGAGTCATTGACACAAAAGAGAATTCTATTCTCGGTGAAAATGCTCATTTCTGAAAAGATTATTTGGGAAGAGAAGCATTCGTATGACATATTTACAAATAGAAATTTAACTAGATATTATTGTTAAGAACTTGCAAGGAAAGTGTGAAGTAATGCTTCTTTTTAAAATAATAGATTGATCAAATTTTTAAATCAAATTTGTAAACTAAATGATGCATTACAAACAAGAAATAAGAAGATTTAGGAAAAATCATCATGGGCTGTAAAACCCCAACAAAACCCCAACAAGGCTCTCCTTAATTGAACTACTCATGATCAAACTCTCTCTTATCAAACTCCTTTTTGACCAAGTTGGTCTTAATCAGACTTTTCTCGACCAGTTTGCCCAGATCATAATTCTTATCTGCTACCCTTTTTGAAAAAGTTACTTGTAAAGAAAAGTATTTATATAATACATTAACGAATAGAAATTCTAGATATTATTGGTAGGAACTTGCATGGAAAGTGGTCTGAAATAATGCTGCATTTCTTTTGGATTTAGGCTTATTAATTGAATTGCTTCTCAAACTGTCACTTAGTCTCAATTTACTTTTTCAAAATAGTTTTGTCTCACTTTGCCTCCTGAACATGCTATTTTCTACTCATTTAGTCTCACTTCACCTCATTCCATTATAAAAAAGTTAGATCCAAACCGAATAAATCATTAAATTCCTTTCCCTTATTTCATGAACCCTAATTTGTTTCACCAAGAAGATTAGTCAACTACATTGAAGGGCAAGATGAAGGCAAGACAAAGAGGTGTGTTATAATGAAATGTCCAAAATACCCTTGAATTTAACATTTCTTTAACTGAATGCGGGTGAAGTGAGACCAAAAGTGTTGAAAACGGCATTTTCAAGAGGCAAAGTGAGAAAAAACCATTTCATGGGATAAATTGAGACTTGACAATTTCAGGTGGCAATTCAATTAATAAACATTTTTTTAATACAACGATATACTTTACACCAAGATGAGGGGGAGTTCGATTAAGCCACACATTAAATAATAAACCTATGACAAATGTGCCATCTCTGTCTTTGTTTTTTTCCCAACTACTATATAGTTTTAAGTCTTTATTTTGTAAATGTGTGGTATATAAGGCGTTTCAATAGTTTAAGCAAGTTCGATTCCTATAACACAATTGCTGTAGCGATGTGATCCCGAGATGTAGTTTAGGCCAATTGAACAAAGCTGAGGCTGCACCCTTGTATGCGGATTCTAATCCCTCTCGTCTAAATTAAAAAGGGAAATTTTATTTGAATCCATATAACATTTTGCTATATGCAGCTTACTCTTTGCACCCGCATTATTTGTAATTAAATTATTAAATCTCTTTCAACCCAAATTTACTACTTAAACTACCCTCACAAACTCAATTCAATATGTAAATTTATCTTTACACCCATTTCAAAAAATGAAAAACCAAAATCAAAGCATTCTATCCACATACGTTATCTCCTTCCAACAATTGTTTTTGATAGAATTTCCATTATCCTCTATAGCGTTACTCTCAGTAAATTCCAGGTTGCTGTGTGCCAACTATATAGATTTGCAAGAAATAACTGCAAGCAATCAAATAATTCATTGATGGGAAAACATATACTTGACATTTGATGGCATGGAATAATCCGCAGTAGCATGTAACTAAATAATAAGAGGTAGGAGAGAAGTAGCATTTCTAACATTCTAGTCTTGAATCATGAGTTCTTGAGAAATACGTTGCAAAGATTGTTCTTCTTCCATTAAGCTATGAGAGGTTTTGAAATCATAAAAATTAAATGCAATTCGGACTAAAACTATGAAAGATTGAATGATATGTACCTCGGCGGTGGAATTGATCCACTAAGTTAAACAAATTGTACCCGTTTGAAATTAAAAAAAAAAAAAAAAAAAAATACTCAGAAGTAATTACATGAGAAGCACTTTGAAGGAAGATAGAAAATCTAGTTGAGAGCAACTCTATTTGGTGAGAAAACTTCTTGTTCATTTGGATATTGTCATTTTTGGTGTAAGAGAAAGAAGCATGAACACAAACATAAAAACTGTATTGCTGGTCAATTTTTTAATAACATAATTTGTACCGAATGGTGTCATTTTTTGTTAGGGTTTGATTATTAGATGTATGTTTATTGTTAAATCTTATTTTTATTGTTAATTGTATCTTGTACTTAATAGTAATTGTGTGGCTTAGCCAAACTACCTCATCCCTTTAGTGTACAATATATTATTATACTAAAAAAATGTTTAGGTTGGGAGTAGAAAGAGGTTATATGGGTTCAAATAAAATTTTCCAAACTTTGTTTCAAATAGTTAATTTAGATTTTTTTTAGTACATCGATATTTTTATACTAAGGGGATGGGGAGTTCGGCTAAATCATACAATGGGTAACCTAATTTGATATTGAATTTGCCGTCCACCAGATTCAAACCTAAAACCTCTCACTTCAAAATGAAAAGGAATATCATTAGACTGTAGTATTGAGAGGTATTGAGAGGCAATAGTTAATTAAGAATTAGATTAAATACAAATTATTCATTCAATCCCTATGGAGAATCTAGCTAGAGCCAACCACATATTGTGCTCTTGCAAGTATTTTCAAGTATTTTTATCTCTACTTTTGCTGGTAAAAATCATATCAGGTAGCTATCCAGAAGGTTTGCCACTAGCCGTGACCCTCACACTTTCTTATTCCGTGAAGCGAATGATGGCTGATAAGCCACTGGTGAGGAAACTCTCTACTTGTGAGACGATGGGCTCTGCAACCGTCATTTGTACTCACAAAACAGGCACTCTCACCATGAATGAAATGAAGGTGACCAAGTTTTGGTTAGGCAAAGAACTTTTGGAAGAAGGGGCTTATTCATCTATTTCTCCAGATGTCATGTACTTGATCCATGAAGGGGTTGCTCTCTATACAACTGGTTATGTATACAGGCCTATCTCGGATCTAGAAATTGAGATCTCAGACAATCCAATAGACAAGGCTATCCTTACATGGGCCATTCATTAGATGAAGATGGATATGCGAAGACAAGCTGTAGATTCTCAATGTTGAGGCTTTAAATTCGCAAAAGAAACGAAGTGGGGTTTTGGTGGAAAGGCACGCAGACAATAAAATGCAGGTGCATTGGAAATGAGCTGCAAAGATGATACTAGCAATGTGCACAAGTTACTACAATGCCTCTAGACATGTTGAGGATATGGATGACAATCATATAATGACTGTTGAGCAGATTATTGAAGGTATGGCAACTAGCAGGCTCCGGTGCATTGCGTTTGCTAGTAAAGAACTTCCAGCTGAGGAGCAAATGCATGATCAAGGATACAAAGTTGTGCTAAAAGAAGAGGGATCTACCCTGTTAGGACTTGTGGGTCTTAAAGATCCATGTCGTCCAGGAGTGAAGATGGCAGTTCAAGACTTTTGGAATGTAGTAGTGAAGATCAAAATGATCACTGGTGACGATGTTTTCACTGCAAAAGCCATAGCCACTGAATGTGGGATTCTCAAGACTCATGAGGATATGTCAAGTGAAGCACTGATAGAAGACGTGCAATTTCTCAATTACACACCTCAAGTGAGGAGGGAGAAGGTTGAGGAAATCTGTGTAATGGCAAGGTCCTCTCCATCTGATAAGCTTCTCATGGTGCAATGCTTGAAAGAAGGAGGTCATGTGGTTGCAGTGACAGGTGATGGCACAAATGATGCACCAGCATTGATAAAAGCTGATATCGGAATTTCTATGCGAATACAAGGCACAGAAGTTGCTAAGGATAGCTCTGGTGTTGTGATCATGGATGATAATTTTGCATCGCTGGTCACAGTTTTGAGGTGGGGAAGATGTGTGTACAATAACATCCAGACGTTCATCCAATTCCAGCTCACTATAAATACTGCAGCTGTTGGAATCAACTTTATAGCAGCCATTTCGGCAGGTGAATCCCGTTAACAGCAGCGCACTTCTTGATGGTAAACTTGATTATGGTCACACTGAGATATCTAGCTCTTGCCGGAGAAAAGCCCACAAAAGAACCCATGGAAAAGCCACCAGTGGGCAGGACTGAGCCTCTCATCACCAGCATCATGTGGAGGAACCTCTTACCTCAATCCCTGTACCAGATTGGGGTCCTCTTGATTTCAAATGCGTGGTTTATAGTTATTTATATTGCATGATAAGATCTTTCGTCGAATGTTCATACTCCCTTCCCTTGTAAATTGTAATTGTGGCTGAGCCCATCGGATTCCCATCTCAATCCGGTTATCATAAATCATATCTGAAATTACAATTACAAAAATGTTTAAACCTTTGGGTTGAAGCTAACAAATGTACATGATTGCGTTGTTGTCTTAAACCAAATTGCGATGTCAAAAGCTGGATCCTCACTTCCAGTGTTTGGCTCTTCTAAATGACAAATGTGTTCGGCAGATCACGAGGAAAATTAAAACTGGACATAGGATTTGGTAGGCGAAGGATGGCAGCGGTTCAAGTTCTTTGAAATCAACTGGACATAGGATGGGTACGTTATGCCTTTGATATTTTCTACCCCAGATTAGATGAGACAGGTGGCAGCATTTGACCTGAAGTTCCTCCTAGATTGAATTCCTCCTTCCTTGGATTATTCCCATGAACAATCCATATGTTTTAATAATTAATTTCCACGTGATCATAGAAAATTGGGATCATGTTATTTATCACATATGGGAAAGTCCACGTGACACATGCATCAAAGCCTAGTTTTTAGATCATGAATGCTGTAATTTCATCTTCTTGCCCTTAATTAGTGATTTATTAGTTTCAATTAAGTTAGTCGTTACAAATTAGTTTCTCTGGTCTAGTGTTAATTGTCTCTGTTTGGTTTGAAAAGGTATTATGTTTGAGTTCGACTCACATAAATACAAAGCCAATATATATTTATGTAAGTAAGCTCGATACATAACTCCTACGTAATTCCAGTCCTTTATGGATTGTACTTTGCATTAATGCATAATTTAACTTTCGCGTATGAGGATTGAGGTAAAATCCAAGAAGAGGTGGCCATGGAAAAATTTGCCATACGAATTTTGTCGTACTTTTTATCTTGTCTATGACAAGGTAGGTAAGAATAATGGCCAAACAGTAGTCATTTTTTTTAGCATAAAACAATAGTCTTATCTTTGCTAATTTTTTATTTTTTAAAAGGGTACAACTGATGATAAATCACAGTTATCCACCTTCTCAGCCAAAAAGGCTATGGGAAATTTTACCATGCCCGCGACCACAATCAAACAGACTCACCAATTCAGAACATCGAACCTAAGACCTTTCATATAATTCAAAGCAAACTGTTTAATATCCTAAAAAGATATGGTAATTGTCTTAAAGGTTGAGCTAAGTATCGCACAAAGTAACATCTGCTTGGATTAAGTTTGGTATTTTGCATTTGTCCACTTTATTATGAAAACTATCCCAACAAAACTGGGATGAACATTTTTTTCATTATTAGATTTTTTTTATTTATTTTTTTCAATATTAGAGCTTAGAGGATCAGGCATGGCTTAGAATTCAAAACAAAGTACAGTTTCAAGTTAAAAGTCTCTTGCTACATGCGTATGAGTGTATCAGTTGAGGCAAACCAAATTTTGTAAAACAGATGATGTAATTGTTAACGATTGGATTATCACTTAAGTTTTTATTAACGTGCTTATTTTTTATTGATGACATATCATTTGATTTACAAATTTTACGTAGCATTAGCCATATATGAGCCTCACCATTTTTATCTTCTCATTTTATATAGAATCTAGCCTCTTGCCACACGCATTGCGACAATTGGTTTTTTTTTAAATATATTTTGAAAAATGATGAACGTAATTATTATTTTATTTATTTTAGATGTTGTTGTTTTTTATTAAATATATTTTGAAAAATAACAGTCTTACCAGATGGACTTTTTTTTGTGTGAATATTTTTATTATGCATGTTTCACTCTTTTTACCCTCTCCCTCCATATAGATATCATTGTTTAAGGAGCACTTTATTTATTTTTTACTTTTTTTAATAAAAAATATTATCTACACTAAGGGAAGGAACAGATTAAACCTCATAATACACTAGCAATAATATGAATAATAATCAAACCTATGATTTTCCACTTACAAATAAAAAATACTGTTACATCGTAATACTAAATAACTTTATTTTTTATTTTTTTATTTTTAAAAAAAAATTAAGACGTTGGTAATATTAAGGAATAAAATTATAATTATTGTATCAAAACACATTATCATACGAACAACTCAGCCACGCCCTATCTCCTCCGCGTGCACAACACCACCCTAACGTTTCTTCTCCTTTCCCCACTCCGCTATGTCACGTTCTAGCAGAGAAAACATGGCACCCGCTTTATACTATCCGTTACCCACTCTCTCTCTCTCTCTCTCTCTCTCTCTCTCTCTCTTTTTCCACCAACGCCGCAACTCCTCAACGTTCTCTGTTGGACCTTGGTCATGAGTGTGGACCAAACTCCACCCTCTCTCTCTCATCCTCCTCCTTCTCCGTCCCCCTCTCTGCTGAACTGTAATCATATCTCTAACATATAATTACCCACAAACTGTATTAAATTTAATTCTCACTCTCTCCTCCGCCATGAATGCTTCTTTGCTTCCTTGACAACCCATCTCGCTTCTTTCTCTCTTTTAAGCTCTGCACTCATTCATTACTAGCACATATTCCTGACCTACCAAGCAACCATCTTTTCGAAGCAAAATCCCAAATAGGACATTTTTTCCGATCCCATTTAGCCAGATGAATGCCCTTTTGCTTTCACACCACACCTCTCCTGCTCTCTCTCTCTCTCTCTCTCTCCTCTAAAAACTTGACCAGAGCAAAACCCACATCCCAGAATTCGAGTTCAAGCTCCAATGTCTAAGCACTCATCCCAGCCCGACCCGGAAACCATGCCGTTCTTCGAAGCTTTCAACAAGTTCAGGCGTTTGAAGCCGTTGGAGCCGTCCCTGGGCGTTCTGGGATTCTTCTTTGCCAGTGTTTGCGTGATTCTGTTCTTCGTTTACTTGGATGACAGAGCTGTGGCCAAAGGGTTTCAGTTCCCAGGCCAATCGGAGCGGTTTATGTGGCTGCAGAGTAACTGGCCGGGCAAGTACCGGAGGGTTGAGTTTCTGGAAGAAGAGGGTGGTGGGTGTGACGTGTTTGAAGGGGATTGGGTGTGGGACGAGGCGTATCCGCTGTATCAATCCAACGATTGCCGGTTTGTGGATGAAGGATTTAGGTGCTCGGAGAATGGCCGTCCTGACTTGTTTTACACCAAGTGGAGATGGCAACCCAGGCATTGCAACTTGCCCAGGTACCTTTTCAGTTTTTGGTAGTCACATTGATTTTTATTGTGAGAAATTATTACTGTCTCAGCCATCCATAGGAAACTTCTGTACTGTTTTTCAGCATTTTCTCAGCAACCAAACAACCCGATAACGCTAATTGACTGTATGTATTTTGTCAGCATTTTTAGTTTTGTGTGTGGAGCAATAATCCTTGTCTAACTTTACATATGCTTGATGGCGACATTTTTGAATAATTTTACTCAATAATTTTTTCCCCGTGAATAATGAAAACAGATTTGACGCGAAGTTGATGTTGGAAAAACTGCGTAACAAGCGGCTAGTTTTTGTTGGCGATTCAATCGGAAGAAACCAATGGGAATCACTCCTGTGCATGCTCTCTTCTGCAGTTCCTAATGAGGATTCAATCTACGAAGTTAATGGAAAACCAATCACTAAGCACAAAGGGTTCTTGGTCTTCAAATTCAAGGATTTTAACTGCACTGTGGAGTACTACAGGTCTCCGTTTCTGGTGCTGCAGAGCCGTCCTCCTTCTGGAGCTTTGCAAAATGTCAGAACAACTCTGAAAGTGGATCAAATGGATTGGAATTCTGTAAAGTGGAGAGATGCCGATGTGTTGGTCTTCAACACGGGGCACTGGTGGAATTACGAGAAGACTGTAAGAGGGTAAATCTTAACTCTCAATCCTATTTGACTACGTTACAAGATTCACTCATTTGCATTCGCGCGAACCAACAGCGGAACTTGAACTTTAGTTATGTTTCAAGTTTTAAACATGATGTTTTTTCTTTCTTTCTGGATTTTCCTCTGGGTAGAAGGATTAAAAATTTCTGTATGTTTTGTTCAGGGGTTGTTACTTCCAGGAACGGGAACAAGTAAAGATGGAAATGAGCGTAGAAGATGCATATCACAAGTCCATGGAGACTGTGGTGCACTGGATAGACACTCAAGTAAATTCAAGCAAGACTCAGGTTTTCTTTCGAACATATGCTCCTGTGCATTTCAGGTTCGTATTTTCATTTTTTCGAACATATATTCTATCTATGGTTAAGCATATCCTAGATGTCTTAGGCAATTGGTCATGTCTTACGTACATTTTCGCAATGACCAAAATAAAAATCTGCATCATTTTCTTGCTCTTTTCTGGTGAAGTAAGATTCTATATGAAAATGTTTCCGAAGAAAAAAAATACTATACGAAAACCTTTATCGAAATATTATTCTTGAATAACGCAGAGGTGGGGATTGGAAGACGGGGGGAAGCTGCCACTCGGAGACACTGCCTGAGCTAGGTTCCTCATTGGTGCCTTCTCAATCATGGGATCAATTCAGGGTAGCCAATGTTGCGCTATCAGCTCACTCAAACACATCACAAACGACAAAGATTGATATGCTGAACGTAACTCAAATGACTGCACGGAGAAAAGATGGACATTCGTCCTTGTACTATCTAGGTCCTAACGTTGGCCCTGCACCTCTCCATCGCCAAGATTGCAGCCACTGGTGTCTGCCTGGAGTCCCTGATACATGGAACGAACTACTCTATGCACTATTCCTAAAGCAGCAGATGACCGGCACAGTTAACACGTCGATTTATAGAGCACAGGTACGATAAGTCTCCTGTTTGTGTTGCCATGGAAGACACGCTTCTATTGGCACAGTAATGCTTCCGAGGGGGGAAGGGAGAAGATCAAAGAAAACGGCACATAGCATTAATTTCGTCAGGATTTTGAGTTTCGGGTTGATAGCAGCCCTCAGATTTTTATCTCAATTGTGATTTGTGGGAGGAACAGGACCAGCATTCTTTTGGAAGACAGATCCCAATTTAGCCGGGAAATAGGTTGGCAGCGGTTTCTTGGATAAAATTATGAAAGTGTAAAGAAATTTCACATTTTTTTAAAAAAAATTAATTTTTGAACCGGCATGGTAATCCTTTGGAAAATATGTAATTAAATAGTTTTGAATTATTGTTATGGGTAGACAATGTCAATTCAATTTTAACTGATCAGTTGAGAATCATCAGCTTACTGATTTTTCTTTATTATTTTTTTTTTTCAACAAATGATATTATCTTCATGCATGGTAGGCAAGTGTTTCGGTACGGGCTAGCCATAATAAATCTCACACTGGGCTAGCCATTATAATGTGGTTCAAATTCACTTTTAACAAAAATCGAACCTAACACATCTTATTTACAAGTGAAGATGATACCGTACTACTAAGTGGCATTACTGTTCCTGAACATAAAATTTTATGAATAAAAAGTAAGGCATACCCTCATGCAATTCTTAATGGTGTGCTTGAAAATGGTCAGGTGCAATACATTGAGAAATCGCTTGTATTAAAGAGCGTTTAGAATAATGTTCCAGTAGTAAATTTGTGGTGCTTAAGCTGCTTAACTTCAATTGTTAGAAATAAAAAAGAGTGCGTGAAAGACTAATGCGTAAAAGTTAGCTCTCAAACAAAAACTTAAAATTAAATAATTATCGCATTAGGAATGATGTTTCAGTGGTAAATTTGTGGTGCCTTTGTTTGAGAGAAACACTTGCTTTAAAGAGAGTTTGGAATAGTGTTTCGGTGGTAACTTTGTGGTGCTTTGAGTAGTTCATTAACCAGGTTTCTCAAACAAATATATGAAATGAAAATGTATTGAATTGTTTATATGGCAACTTTTAGTAGTCATTAAATTGTTTTTGTGAACGTAAAGAGGTAAAGAAAAAAGAAGCATCGATGCTTTGTAATTGTTCGCATGACAGAAAAATTATGTAGACAAAAGGATTATAACTCATTTGATTAAGAGGTCTTACACGTAGTTCTTTTCTTTTTATTCTTTTTTTAAAATGAAATCAGTTGGTGGCTTCTGTCATAGTAGATCACTCTTTTAGAAGAGGAGAAGACTCACAGAGGCATTTCAACCTTCCTTAGCCACCATCGTGTGATTCACCGGAACCAAGAAATCGAATTCAAAACATACCGTGTAAAATACAAACCTGAAATTCATCTCTAATGACTGAGTCATTCCATAATGATTTCTTACGTGATAGTTCTAATTTCAATTCTTAGACCCCTATATCCTAAAAGCATATACTCATTTTGATTAATTTTTTAAAAAAGCTTCTGTTCCCTAATCTCCCGAGTTCTAAACTTAAATCACGATTGAAAATAAAAATAAAAATAAAAACAAAAACAAATGGAGTTTTAATAAAACACTCTCGGTACTTTTCACTTTTAACAAAAAATCACGTTTATATCTTTCCCTAGTACTATTCACCATAAGTTTTTCATGAAAAATGAAGTTTTTTTTTTTTGAACTTTTTATTAGTTTTCTAAAACAAAAAGCAAAATAAAATAGAAAGAAGAGAGGATCGTTCAGTTTGGAAGCGTGAAAATCAAGCCTACTACAGTCAGTCACACTCGCCCCGTGGAAGAAGTATTACAATTAGCAATGGCACCAGCGTCCACAGCCCAAGAGAGCCGATCGAGGGACCTCGATAAACTCCTCCTCCGCCCCGGTAATCTCGTCGGAACCGCCTTCGAACCCGGCCCTGGAGTAAACCCTTTTCTTCCTTTTCCTTCTCTCTCAAACACTCTCCTTTTTCGATCGATCAAACGATTTTGTGGGTTCTTACAGTGATTTTGTTGCAGCTACGAGATGATCTCAAAGAGTACGCCAGAGTTTTGGTGGTTGGGGCTGGTGGGTTGGGCTGTGAGCTGCTCAAGGACTTGGCTTTGTCTGGTTTCCGGGAGCTCGAAGTCATAGACATGGATCGCATCGAGGTTTCCAATCTCAATCGCCAGTTCCTCTTCAGGTTATTTGAATTTTTTTTTTGGGTGCCTTTTGCTTTAATTTGTAAATTTGGTGCCTTTTGCTTTAATTTGTAATGGGTGAATTGGAAAATTTGTTGATTTTACTTGTTTATTGCCCACTTTACAGTCTTTCATTAGCTAGAGTATTGAAGATTTGTATAATCTATCAATATTTTAGTTCTCTAACTGATCTTAATGACCCAACATTTTAATCTTAACAGTAAAATTATCCCTGAACCATTGATGTTTGTGTGTGTTATTAAATGTCTAATCTCTCAATATTAGCATTCTATCTGCTTCAGAACCGTCTATTTTGATAATCTCTGTCGTATACTAATGAATACTGTAATTTCTTTTTTTCTTTCTTTTTTTTTTTCTTATCTGCCTTATCGATGTAAAAAACAAGGGAAGAAAAAGAGTTGCACTTCAATTTCTTGTTAGAGTGCTTTCCTCATGAAATTTTTGTCGTAGACTTGAAGATGTAGGTAAGCCAAAGGCTGAGGTGGCTGCGAAACGTGTCATGGAGAGAGTTAGTGGTGTAAATATCGTTCCACATTTTTGCCGGATTGAGGACAAGGAGCTTGAATTTTATAGTGATTTCAGTATCATCGCCCTCGGTCTTGATTCCATTGAGGCTCGGAGCTACATCAATTCTGTTGCTTGTAGTTTTCTTGGTCAGTATGTTCAACCTATCCATGTTGCTCATATTTTGTCTCTGTATTACATATTAAAAGTTCTATATGGGTTCAGGTGTTTCTATAATTATATTTGCGCTTGTTTGTGTGATATTGATTATTGACCTTCCTTGTTGCTCTAATTATTGATAATTACAGTGTTTATTTTCCTTATGAGAACAGAAAGAATAAATTTAAATAAAATAGTCCCAGAAAAGCCTGCAGACAATAGATTTTGGTCATTAAACATGCTTGCTAAAATTGGTCCAGTTTTGCAAATTTAAGGTGTAGATTTTAGGGTGTCGAAATTGACACACACAGTCCACTTATGATATGTCTTGGAACTCTAAGGTGTCAAAATTGGTCCAGATTTTGGTTTGAACTTTTGTTTCTAATATCAGATCCTTTGTTGCTTTGGTGACCTTGCCTTGAAGCTCTTATGTATAACAGCATTTTTGGGACTTTTTTTTGAAAAAAATTCTTCTTGTCCTTGCCTTATCACATGCTACCCTTTGTACATCGTTCTTGAAATGAATTGCTTTTTCTTTACTATACTTGAGCTAACGTGGCCCTTCACATTTTATTTGTTATTCTTTTGGAAGAGTATAATTCTGATGATACCCCACAAGAAGAAACCATCAAGCCTATGGTAGATGGAGGGACTGAAGGTTTTCAAGGACATGCTAGGGTCATTGTTCCAGGGGTCACTCCATGCTTTGAGTGCACCATCTGGCTTTTCCCCCCTCAAGTGAAGTTCCCTCTATGCACCCTTGCAGAAACCCCTAGAACTGCTGCTCACTGTATTGAATATGCTCACTTGATCAAATGGGATGAGGTGACACATTCCACACGATTTCACTATTCTTTCCCCTTTACGTTTCATTACACTTTATAACTGTTCCATGAGTTAAAATTGATGGTATACAACTAAAAATGCATTCTACAAATAGTTACATAGCGGAAAGTCTTTTGATCCAGATGATCCAGAGCATATGAAGTGGGTCTATGACGAGGTCAGTGAAGTACAATTATGTAGTGATTTACATTTTGTTTATATTGATGTTCATTTTAACTTAGATTTGTTGCTCAATATCCAATAGGCTACCAAGAGAGCTGAGCTTTTCGGTATTCCAGGAGTTACATATTCTTTTACTCAGGTTCATATGTACTTAAAGATTTCTGTTTCTCCTAAGATTATTTTCTTTTTAAGATTCTGTGCCACTGAGCTGCATAGTTTGGATTGGGTGTTAATTTATATGGGTGAAGAGAGATATTACGATTTGCCTCCCTTCTCTAATAAGCAGATTATGTTGTTTACAGGGTGTTGTGAAGAACATCATACCAGCTATTGCTTCTACAAATGCAATTATATCAGCGGCATGTGCACTAGAGACATTGAAGATTGCATCTGGATGCAGCAAAACACTATCAAACTATTTGACGTGCGTTCTATTTCTCTTCGATACCACTCAACTTAAACATCTTGTCCTAGATGTCATAACCAGTATGGTTGCAAATCTATGTATACGATTAGTGAATGACCACTCACAAAATAGTTTAGGATTAGTGAATCCCCACCTCCCCCCCCCCCCCTCCTCCTCTCTCCCCTTAATTGCTTTGACTCCAAGTTTGCATTTCATTATGCTTGATCTCCGAAAAGTTAGATTGCAATGCTAAGGTTGTGAAAAGTGCCAATATTTCTTACATTGGCAAATTAGCTCGCTTTGGATGCTAGGTCATTGTTGAACATCATCATCATCAAAATTAAAGCAAATGGCTGCACATGTTTCATCTAATCAAACTTGTTAACAAAAGGTTTTATTTCAATATGTACTGAGTGTTCAGAGTCTTTGTAGGTATAATGGTGCACAAGGTCTCCACACAAAAGTGACTGAATTTGTCAGGGACAAAGACTGTCTTGTATGCGGACCGGGTGTTCTTGTTCAACTGGACACCTCAATTACTTTGCAAAAGGTTATTTTCTATATCCTTTGATTTGCTAGAATTTGGTTTCTATGAACGTATCTTTGGAGAAAATTTAGTTTCAGCAACATTCATGTTTAAGTTTCTAAGTCCGGCATTTTAGTCTTTGTGGTTAGTGTTCCTATAACTGGATTCTAGTAGTCGTTTGATGAAAGCTATTGTATGTTTAGGAGGCAAATGCTATACTATCTTTTAGTTATGATCCTTTTGATCTTATGGTTAAAACCTTCTGCATAGTGATATTTATACTCCTTGGTGTTGCTTTTGATGTCAACTCTACTTGTTTTGTGTTATATTTTAAAAGGTTCGTTTAACTTAAGAAATGAAAAGTGATTCTAGTTTCTAAGTGAACAAAGTCGGTACCGCACCAAGGTGTTATGTTGTGACCACCAACGATGCCTAAATCTCAAGTTCTCAATTAAGAAAGTTGTTAAGACTTCTCTTCCTTGTCATTTCTCCTTTGTCAAAAGTGAAACGCTCAAGTTAGTTTTTCTGATAATTTGATTCTGATTTGTAAGTATCAGTGATATGTCCTATTATTTTGCGCGGCTGCGCCTGTCCTAATTCAACTTTTATGGCAACAGTTCATTGATCTACTTGAAGAACACCCGAAATTGCTATTATCGAAAGCAAGCATCACACACAGAGGGAAGAATCTGTACATGCAGGCTCCACCTATACTGGAAGAGATGACCAGATCAAATCTAAGCGTACCACTTTTTGAGCTAATGGGTGAAGTTCCGAAGGATGTTGTCCACGCGACCGGTACAACCACAAAGAATGACAAAAAAACTTCGTGTCTGAGAAAGTTGCATGTTATTTTCAAAGGAGTGGATGGGATCACAGATATGGATCCAGCAGGAGAGTCATGATTTTTTCACTGGATCTGATCAAAGGCCACAGGAGTTGCAAAGCTTTTGAAGATTCTCTCCCTGAAACGATTGAAGCAAGAGACGGAATTGGTGAGGCAAGCTTGAATACCATTCTAAGTTGTAAATCTTTTCTTCGAATATTATCTTGAAAGATGATTGATCGTTTACTATCCACCATGAAAGCAATGAGATTTTACAGTTTCAAGTTGCCCTCATCAATTGTTTGGATGAGAATGTGTCTGGGTGAAAAAGATTGACCGTATGTGATCAAATCCTGTTATGGGCCTTATGACCCATGGATTCATGTCTTACCGTTACCTGGTAATTTATTTAGTCCAATGCTACAAGATACCATCTGTTTACCTGTTATTCTAATGATTGAACTAGTGTGTTTCAAATTGCTTCCTTAAGATTGCTTATAAACGCCTTTGCTAAAAGTGCTTTTATTATAAACATGTTGAATATATTATTAAAAATCCAAGTGTAACATGAATAGTCACGTTTGATGTATTCTTCGTAAAATCCTTTTAAGAGTTAGATTCACTTTTAAGTCTTTCTGTTAAACATAGTTATTAGAAGCGTAGTCGGTAGACCTTGATTAAGTTTTCCAAAACATGCCATGGTAGAAGATACCAATGTAATTTTCTAAAATATGAGGGGGGTCATTGCAATTTTATTTAACTTGAAGACAAGTTTGAAGATTCTTTATGATTCACAGACAAGGAGATCCAAACATCAAAACTTGATTACCACAGAAAACTTCATAGTACCAAGTCTTGTTGGGCATGCGCACCTGTCAAGCTATCCACAACCGAAATAAGATCACGGGAGCTTGAGGATGAGGCTGTCATTCCAAGTCAAATGGTTCAAAATCCCTAATTAATTCGAGGCCTATGAGTCTATGACCAGCTTCAAGCTTGGATGATCCCACATCCAACCCAACATTCCACTCCATGAACAGAAAATGATGAAATTTCAAATTAGTAATCCTCATTTAACTAATATAATAATCAAATGCCGTGTGAAACAAATTACAAAGACTAAACACCGTCGTATTATTGAAAAATCTACTGTGTCATTAAGTTGTATCCCCTGTCACTTCTACAACGCTTATTAATGTCATAACTAATTTCAAGATTCATTCCTCAATGATGTACTCCCTTGTGATTGCAAAAGTCATTAAGGCAATAATTAGCTTCAATGTTCATTCCTAGTTCCCACATGCAACCCAACATTTCATTCCAATAAAACGAAGAAAATTCAAACTTCATTTTTTGATTCATCAATAATTAAGTACCATATGAAACAAAGATTAAACTATCATTTTTTTTCAGTTGAGAAAATTTAATATGTCATCTGGATATATATTTTATGTCTACAACATTCATCAGGTGTCATAGATTATGTGATGATTGCTATAGAGTATAGACATAAAGAGATATACTTCATGTCATAAAACTAGTATATTTGGTCGTACTGATCACGTGATTAGTGTTGTAAACATAATGAGATATATCACGACGTCTACGGTGAGGTTTCTTCATTTTAGGGGTCATGATATTCCATGCAACCCTAATGCTCAACCAACGCTAGCCATGAAACCGTGTGGAAAAGGGACGTGGACCAAGCAACACCATATATACAATTCAACATTTTGCTTTCCAAAGAAGAGTAAAGTAGAACATGAAACAAGTGGAAAGAAAAAGAGAATAATAATGCATCTTACCCGTTAATGCTCTTGCAATTGACTGACCGATACAGAGGGAGGCAGATGAATGAAGAAGTGGGAAAAATCAAGCACACACAAAAGATCAATTTATCTGGCAACAAGTCTATTTCTCTAGTCATGCATGCTGGCTCACATGTTGCTTAACCCTAGTGAACCAGTTGGTGCTATTTGCACCCTTGGTTGATTGATTTTCATGCATACACATCACACTCCTTCTATTTCCAAAAACTAACACATCATTCTTGTTTTGATTTTTTACTTCCTTTTATGGCTTATACAAGATATGCATATGAGGCCTAATTGAATATGGATCGACAATATGTTTACTTTTCAAGGGTATTACTACATTTATGTGTTTTTGAACTTATGAATTGTATTCAATTAGTGTCAAAACACAATTAAGAACAAGTGATGCTTTCGTTAGCCGCGGATACTTCCATAGGTTGGGCACTAATTCTTTACATAGTAAAACTCTTCCGCATAGTGAAGCTATATATAAGCAACACAAGTGGATTAGTAACAAAAACATATTGCTAAACCATAGTGAACCTTGCACCCTTGGTGATTGATTTTCATGGATACAAAACTCTCCCTTTTAATTTTGAAAAACATCCCATCATAAATAAGGGCACTAACGCGTTACTAATATAACATTAAGGCTCTTACATTGCAGAAATTTTTCAATGTGCTTAGAACACGAAGTGATACACCACGTGTCATTATACAAGTGGTGAGATACTTGTGTTAATGAATTAACAACTTAAAAAGTAAAACTTCATTCCACTTATATAATGACATGTTGCATACCATCCATATTCCGCACACAATGAAAAATTTATCCTCTAAGTCGAGCGAAGCTAGCAAGCAGTACGAGTGGATAGTAATACTATATGACAATTTATACATCCTTGAAATAATACTATAAATGTACAATGTTTGTTTTTATGTGGACTATATATGAATGTCGAACCAAAAACTAGGTATTTATAGGGAAATGGATATGAGGGGCAGAAAAGTCATTTACAACCAAGTGTGTGGGTTTTGCTACAGATTTTAAGTCGATCTTGGATTGGCACGTGTCTGGGTGTGGGTTGTTGCCGGCTGTTCCTCATCTCTTTTGGGGCAACTGGATAATATGATGACATACAACATGATTCTTGTGGGGCAGTGGGACTTCAAATACAGATAGGCCAACTGCCTACCCTTCCACATGGCTGAACAAAACCATGTGTGTGTAGAGATGCAGAGTGGGACTTCACATAAACCCACCCATCCCCTTCCCCTCTGCCCTTTGCTTTTCCCCTATATATAATCCCTACTTATTTCCTTTAGATTTTATTAAGAGAGTTTCAGGTTCGGAGACAACACTCAGGCTTGCTTAACACACAAATAATAACCCAACTTCTTGATTAATTAAGCTGCATATATGGAAGTTGCCATGGAGAAACTAGAAGACGACTTGTTCTTTGCAGACTTAACTAAGCAAATCTCTCTTCTAATCATGGATGATGAGGAGGATCCTATCGCAACTTCCCCTTCAGTTTCTCTTCAGGTATACACTTCATTTGCAGTGATTGTAATTGTTTATCTTCTTCTTCGTGGATACGCTAGCAACATGTGGACGTAGCTCGTATTAATGTGAAGTGATTTCCGCAACTCTTGTCTTCCTCTGCACACTCTTGTGACATTTGAAATGAATAAATCCAGCGTTGTGTAGAAGGAGAAAAAGAGTGTGTGGAAGTCAGTAAACCATGTTAGATTTTAGTGTGTTGTTTTGTAAGTTTACTTTTGTGTTCTCGATCCGTGTATGATTACATCGTGTTGTACTTGTTCTATCTAGGAGATGAAGGGACTGATTTCCTAACATGTTTTTAATTGTGCTTACAGGCTTTCTCTTGTGCAATCCACCCACCTGCACATCCTGCCCTTCTGTATGAGCAATCCTGCAAGAGAGAAACCAAAGGAACTGGAGTTTTCATCCCACAATCAATACGTCCAAGAAGAAAGCACAGGCAGGGAAGGTTTGCCTCATGCAACTCAAAATCCCACAGATCGTCACAAGCTGATCACAACAAGACGATGGTTTCCCAAGCATCTTCCGACTGCGCTTTTAGACCGAAAAATGGATGAGATATAGAACCCTAATTATCAAGAAGTATTGTACAATGCAATAAATTTCTGCTGATGAGTCCCTTTGCCAAACATGGCAAGGCAAGGATTTTATGATACTAATATTGTTATTGTTATGGTGATGATGTTTATGTGTATGGGAAGGCAAGGAAAAGCTATTTACTTTTGTTCCTTACTCTGCCAAGGGGAGCTTACCAAAGGGTAGATTGTACCCTTTGAATTGTAAACGTGTATGGGGGATTGTTAGGTTGGATATAGGATGAGCTTTCTCTAATTCATTAAATTCTATTCGTTAATTGTTTTATTTTGATTTTAATTTGATTATTTGTCCAAAATGTTGTATGACATTAGCTTAATTTGATTTAACTCAAGATATATGAGTTACGTCAGTTAGTTGTGGTAGTTTGTCCAACTATTTGCATCTAAGTTCGAAATTTCTCCTGTAATTTAGAGTAGTTTAGAATAAGAAAATGATTTCTACATACCTTGTTCTCCATCTTCAAACTTGGGTGCATTGAAATTAGTTTCGTTAAAATATTGACTTGCCAAAAAAGAAAGTTCAATTGAAGGCAACATAAGTGCATGGTAGATCTAATGAGAGTTACATTTGTAGTAAAACAAGTACTCCTAACAGGTTACCTTAGTTGGTAAGCATAAATCCAATTGAGAAAACAAAGACTTTGGGAGAAAGATTGAGGTGCAACTTTCAGACAACGAAGCTTTGTAGCTTGCTGGATCTGCAAATTGGAAGAAGATATCTTGGATTTGTTTTTATGCTAGGAATTATCGAAAGGTAAAAACAGATGAGGTGGAAGTGACAAGCATATGAGCAATTTGGTTGGTTGCAAATCAACCTAAAAGGAAAAGCTATTCATTTGACTATAAATATATGTTCTTGTTTAAATTATTGGAATCTATTAGGGCCGTTGGCAAAGGATACTGCATCATTGCAGGCATCAACTTTCAAATTTCTCTTTAATCTTGACATAATTGACCACTTCTATTCCTTCTCTGAACTTTGCGTGATGTTTTGTGATTGATATTTATAAAGTCGTTAGAGTTGTATGATTGAAGCTTAGTCACCAAACCCTACTATCATCATTCACTAAACTTTTTCTTTTGTTATCAAGTTAAGGAAAATCAATTAGCAACAAATTAATATGGTTCTTGGCCAGACTTTCATGGCAGAATAACGACGAATATGTGGTGCAAGAGGCTCCAATTCTCAACGTGGAATTTACACTTTCGACGTGGAACATAAAACTAGTTCTACAACTACTGTCAATTCATTTCTCGCTTTGAACATGCTCTTTGATTAATCTTCCCTCAGCATGTCACGTTTCGATGGTACAACTACATGCATGCATTTCTTTCAGAAGGCATTCCTTTCATTTTCGATGTCATGTTTGAGTTCTCTCTTTAAACGCTTCATATATTTTCCCTTTCTTTTGGGCAACCTGTTTCATTGCTTTTTCTTATGTAGTTTTCAACTTTTGTGTCCCTTCCATACTGGCAGCCCATCAGGCCACATGACCTCTCACTTTTGATACGTGCCCTGTCGGCTTAGGTGAACTGAGAGTTGAGAGGGTGAATCATAAATCAGGAAACTGAGAAATATTACATGAGCTTATAAGGAGTTGAATGACTTTTCGTTTTATAATAAAATGTCAATTTCTTTTATGGTATTAGCCAATTAAAACATATTTTCTACATGTTGATTTCATCATCTTATTATCAATGTACTGTAATCTGTGGTGGAACTTCAATTTTCTTAAAAAGAGAGTGACAAATTAAGTTGAAACAAATAAAAATATTATTTGTCAGGGAATATTTGCGTTGATTTTTGCTTTGAGATCTAGCTAGCTCTCACTTTTATTTTTCCTTTTTCTCTTTTGTTGGATGAGAGCTGAGAGAAGTGAGATCAGAGATCTAGGTGCAGCACTTGCCCATCTGTTAACCAGTGGAAGTCACAAACTTTCAAAAACAATCGGTGAATTATTTAACGAAAGAGAATGAATCTGTGGTGCCCCACTTACAGTTTATGTCCATCCATATCTTAAAAATTGAATTCAAAGCTCAACATCTGCTTTTAAAACACAAGACCAAGTCATGAGATGAAATGATTCTGTGAGTTTTTCGGGTCTCTAGAACAGTAGACTGTCGTGGCAAAGTCATATGCTAATTTCATTTTTAGAGGGAAAGAAAAATGAAAAAAAAAATCCTAGTGAATAAGGTGTTGGATTTTATATATGCGTCTCCAAATTTGAAACTCATCCCTCCCTTATATTAATGTATTAATTTTGAACTCTCCTTTATCTCCTCAATAATAGTAATTTAAAAATAAAAAAAAAATTCACGAGTCACAACTTATGATAGGTAACAATATGAAAGTTCTTAGCTATTTTCCGTAATATATGTATTTACTTTTCAATTTTCGTGTTAGTCACAAGAAATAAAATCTGAAAGTTGATTGCAGTTTCTTGCTTCAACATATCTTGATTAATCAACACTTACGTAATAATCCAATTATCAATAAACACGTCATATAGTTTACAAAATATGATTTAAATAGATTCTCTCTAGCATTACTAATTCAATAATATGTGAGGTGCTAATAAAAACCTTCCGTTAATGCTTTTTATACAGCAATATTCTACTCTAAATCTTTAAACGACGCATAAACTTGAATGAGGATTACCGTTACTATCTAGAAGTGCTGACATCAAACTCATCGCATATAATCTTGTAAAAAAGTGTAGAGTGGGAGACTAATACGAGAAAATTCGGTCTTCAGCAGCCCAACTTTTAGCCAACTTTTATTCAACATTTGGTTTTACACTTGTGCTTATTTGGACGATGTAAAATGGTTTGATCTATTAAATTGGTTAGGCAGATCACAAATCAACTTACTTTTGGTTAAATCGCAATCGAATTTTTATGCAAGTGGGAGATTTTCAGCGGTCTACGACTACGAGCGGGTTGTGGTCCACCGATAAAGACCGACACCATATGCATTTGGACAAGTCAATAGGTCGGCCGATAGTCCTTTGCCTTCGACAGAGTAGATTGAAAATTTAACCTCCGGACCGACCTAACTGCTGAATGCAATTAATGGCAGAGCTAAGAATTTAAATACAGGTAAATTAATTTATTTTTCTTGTAATTTATAGTGAATCTAAGCATTGAGGGTATGCTAGGTTTTTGTTTTGTGCAATATTAACATAACATGCTTAATTTAACGATTCATTTTTCTTAATTGATCTCATTTTTACACTACTTAGTACTATGATTTAGTGATATTCTTCTTCACTTATAAGTGACATCATATTATTGCTAGCTCGTTATGAGGCTTAGCTCACTTCTCTACCCTTTTAGTGTAGATAATATCATTTGTTAAAAAAAATAAAAAAATTGGTCTCCTTTTTTTAAAGAAAAAGAGAAGAAAAATATTCTTGGCATACATTGGAAGTGACTTGCGATGTATTCAAAAATTTTATTCTTATTTTTTAACCTTACTAAATAATCATTTTATATTAAGATATGTAAGTAATTTAATAATAAATTTACTGTGGGGTCTATTTAATAAAATGTAGGGGCTAATAAAAAAACCTAAAAATTGGAGTAAAAAGTACATAATTAAGGTCTCATATGATTCTGCTCCACTGATTTTCTCTTATGTGTTACAAAATTGGAGTAAAAAGTACATAATTGTTATGATTGTTGGTGTATGGTGTCTTTAATCTTTATCGCAACCCATTCGACAAAATCCATGCGCAGGAGAGAGATTTTTTTTTTTTTTTTTTTTTTTCTTCTGATTCTGATGAAGGGGGAGAATTTATTAATATCATTGGGCCTGACTGCACAACTTCAGACCCAAACTCTGGCCATATTTCAGTTCAGGTAGGCCAAGACCCGAAAAATGTATTTCCGGGCCGCGTCTGTCCGGCCCATATTATAGGCGGAGATCACAAAAAGTCAATGAACTGAATTACACAAGTGACAACACAACACTGGCACTCTCAAGTTACCAACGATTTCGAAGCTCCGTCGATGGCGGACCTCTCCTTCCTCGCCCTCCTCCTCCTCCTGCCGCCCGCCCTCCTCTTCCTCATTCTCTACGTTATAGTCCGGCCCCGCCCCGTCAAGATCCCAATCAAGAACCGCCACGTGTTCATCACCGGAGGCTCCAGCGGAATTGGTCTGGCCCTGGCCCACCAGGCCGCCACCGAGGGGGCCAGAGTCTCCATCCTCGCGCGCTCCATCGACAAGCTCGAGGAAGCAAAGAACTACATCCAGCTCTCCACCGGCATCGACGTGTCAATCTTCGCCGCCGACGTCCGCGACTACGGCGCCGTATCGAAGGCGGTGGAGGAGGCGGGTCCCGTCGACGTGTTGATCGTGAACCAGGGGGTTTTCGTCCCCGAGGAGCTCGAGAAGCAGGGATTGGATGAGGTGAAGTTCATGGTGGACGTGAATCTGATTGGGAGCTTCAACATGATCAAAGCCGCTCTCCCCGAAATGAAGAAGGGAGAAGACCGTGGGCCGCGCTCGATCGCGCTGATGTCATCCCAGGCCGGCCAAGTCGGAATCTACGGCTACACGGCCTACTCCGCCAGCAAGTTCGGGCTCCGTGGCTTGGCCGAGGCTCTGCAGCAAGAGGTGATTTCTCACGACATTCACGTTTCTCTCGTATTCCCGCCGGACACAGACACCCCTGGCTTCGCTGAAGGTAAAACTGTAAAAAAATTGCAAATGTTCGATGTGGAATTTGATTGTTTCGATTTTGATTCTTTTTTATACGAGCGATATTCTACTTTAAACTAATATGAGGGGGATTCGAACTTGGATGCATTGGAATGTTAAATGCGGGTAGGGAGATTCGAACATTGGTGCATTGGGGAGCGCATCCGCTCTAGCCAACGTGGCTACTCGTGATTTTGCTCTAATTTTAATATTCAATTGTTGTAGAGACCAAGAGGCGGCCGCCCCTGACTGGCATTATAGCGGAGTCGTCTGGGGCGATGAAAGCCGAAGATGTTGCGAAGAGGGCTTTGGATGGGATTAAGTCTGCTTCTTTTATTGTGCCTTGCAACTTTGAAGGGTTATTGTTGTCCATTGCCACTGCTGGGTTGTCTCCTCAGAGGTCCTTTGTTATGGCATTTTTCGAGGTGGTTGCAGCTGGTTTGGTTCGTCTCGTTGCTCTGTGTTTTCAGTGGAATTGGTATACTAGCATACAGAAGTGGCAAGCACAGAACAAGAGTGAGTATTGTTTCATATCACTGTTTAACTGATTATGTTTTAGTTTTCGGTTTGATCTTACTGCATAGAAATTGTATTTCCTAGACGTAGTTGCCAATTGTTTGTATATTTCCTGTTGTTATCCGAACTGCCTAGTTTAATGAATGGTGCTGCCGGGTTTAGAGATGTTTCCTGCATTTGAATTACTCATATTGTGTATCCAACTTTGCATTTCAAGACAATCTTAATAGGCTAGAGAGACTAATGTCATTTCCTTGTTTCATGTTTCTGATCCGAATCTGACAGTATAATGAGGACGAATAGATGCATCGATTAAAAAGAATGAATCATTCACTAAGGAAAATATGGTCCATGATCGGCGGATTGCAGGACCTAGCACCGGTGTAGCTGACCTTGAATGGTTGGGATAAGATTGTGCTGTTGTCATTGCTAGTTAGTAGGAGATCAAAGCGAAATTATACCTGTGTGCTGCTGCTGCTTGTTCATCTGTCGTAGAATGTTACATATTAATTCCGATTTTTGTAACCAATATACCCAAATGGCGGCATCTTAGATTCTTAAGAACCTCCTTTCCCTCTAATCTAAAGTAGCAGTCTGGGAGTTCGATTCTTTTCTTTTTTTTTCTGTGCTGACATCCTTGCATGTTTAGTTATGAGTGAAACTTCACCATTTCTTGTTTTTTCAACGATTTTAATTTCAGGGACCTGAGATTCGCGGTGCTTTGTATTGCACTTGGACTGCAGTTGTCTGTTGTGGGTTACTTTGGTTCTTCTAGTCTCTGACCTCGTCCAAGGTGGAGTTTACCTGTTGAATTAACGGCATTGCTACTTGAGGAAAACTTTTCGGTCACCAGTCTCCTTATTCCTAAATTGACACTGTTGGTTTTCCAGGCATTCAGTATCGTCTATATTCATTCCCGATTATGATAGATCCGTTTGTTAGGAAATTAAAGCAAGTCCTGAGATTTCTTTTGATACCCTTTGAATTTTGAAAAATCTTATGCATCGTATGCCAATGGCAGATCCAAGATTCTAGCATCAGGTGATCCTAAATAAGGTACTTTATGAAATATTTTTTTGAGTCGTATGAATTTATAGTGAATTAAAAGAAAATAACGGTGTCAAATATGTGGTTTAAAAAGCATTGATTGAGTTATACATCATTCTTCTATTAATTAAAATGTTATGTGACACAACCTGATTGAACAACAATTAAAAAAAATGAGGAGTTGGCCACGTGGGAAATGGAGAGAGCGTCTTTCTTCTTTGTTGGAACCAAGGTCCAAGAAAAACAAAGCCATGATGATCTTCTCTGTATTCCTCTTCGTCTGAAATTAAATCCTTCTTCTTGGTTCAAAATTTCTATTGCAAAACTTTTGCACAACCATTCTCTTCCACCACCTGTCCGGACCGTTGGTGGTCCTCAAAGGTCCTCATAGGTGCTTCTTTGGACTTCTAGGTTGTTTCGAGACCAACGGGGTCCATGAATAGATTAGCCCTTGCACATAGCAAACTATGATTTGTTTACAAGAATGAACGACTTTTTACATGTGAGGATCTAAATATTTTCTTGGTTAAAATACAAACTCAAAAAATAAATTATTTTAATCCAAACTTGAAAATGAATTATTCTAATTGAAAGGACATTTCGACCGAAAAAATACCCAATGATAGTGATTTTCTTGCACTCTTCCTCTCCTCCTTTGTTTTTTTATTTTTTTTATTTTTTTATTTTTGAACAAACAATATTATCTACACTAAGTTTTTAGCCTTGAGGGGGTGAAGATGGATCGCCTTGAGGGGGTAAAATTTTTAGCCTGGAAAATTTAGCTTTTAGCCCAGAAACAACTTTTCTGCTTCAACCGTTCTGGCCTAAAATTTTAGCCCGGGATTATTAAAGAATGAACTTAGGCTATTTTTTTCCTTAAATTAAATTTTTTTTAAATAAATATGTAGAATATCGTAAATTAATTTTATGAACATTTTTATCTAAAAATATTTAAATTCCGATAAATATTGAAAAATCACTAAATTTTCCACAAAGCAAGCCTTCAACTTTCAATTCACCAACCATTCCGCCACCATTGCAATTTTCTTGAAACTTTGCAATGATTTTATCCCACAAAACTTTCTTATTTTGATTTATGACAACTACATCATCTTCGCTAACAGAAACTCATGCCAAGCATAAAGCAACATCTTCCTCGCAGGTCCAATTACGACCTCTAATATGCTCTCTTGCCATGTTGAACAATTTGGAAATGGAAAGAAATTGTAGAAAGATAAATTGGAAGAATTGTAGAAGAAAATTGAGTTTTGTGTAGATGTTTGAACAAATACATAGGTATTTATAGAGTTTTTGGGTGAATTTTGAGTTAAATCATTTTTTTTTAATTATTTTAGCTGTTGGATTTTAGATTTTTTTTTTTACCATTAGATTTGATTATATTCGACCTCAGTCGTTGGATTCAATGTATTTTAAAATAACATATTCTAAAAAAATTAAATTTGAATCTGGACCGTTGGATCAACCAACGGTCCTTAGATCTCAGCCCTTGGTTTAAAAATAGAGTTGTTGGGGTTTTTTTGGGGTGGCCGACAGCTTATGACAGAGGGGCCCACCCCTGTCGAGCAATGTCTGCAAGCCCATCGATTATATTTGATCTCAGCCGTTGGATTCAATGTATTTTAAAATAACATATTCTAAAAAAATTAAATTTGAATCTGGACCGTTGGATCAACCAATGGTCCTTAGATCTCAACCCTTGGTTTAAAAATAGAGCCGTTGGGGTTTTTTCTGGGTGGGCGACAACCTATGACAGAGGGGCCCACCCTTGTCAGGCAATGTATGCAAGCCCATCGCATGGGCGCGTTGGAGAGTGACCGTGCCGAGAGTGGCCCAACTGCCCGTGAGTCCACTCGCATGGGGGGGTGAGGGTGGGAATTTGGCCCAGCTTTGGCATTCGGCTTTTAGCCCAAAGATTTAGCTTGGGTTGGAGTGGGTTTAGGGGGGAAAATTTGACATTTAGCCCATTGTTGGAGATAGTCTAAAGGGTGGGGGAGTGGGCTAATTCAGGCTAGAAATAATGTATTTCAAGTTTGCATTTAACGAAAATTGAATCTAAGATCTCTTATTTATCAATGAAGAAGAATATTTTTATACCGTAGTACTGAATGACTTCTCTCCTTTTTTATATAGGGTAAATTACATTTTACCCCCTCAAGTGCATTTAAAATATAATAATTTGTTTATAAAAAACAAAAAAACAAAAACCCATTTTCACCCCCCCCCCCCACCAAGACTCCCTCTCCTCAATTCTTTTCACCACCCCTCCCATCCAAAAACCCACCCCATCCCACCCCACCCCCACCTCCCCATAACCCCCAAACAACCCTCCCTCCCTTCTCTCTCCACAGCCGACGCCCCCGCAACCCCCCACCCCATCCAAAAACCCAAAAAAAAAAAATCGCAATCTTGAACCCAGATGAGCACGCAGAAGAATAGGATCAAACGACCTCTCGATTTCGTCGATCCTTGGCTACACTATGAAATCGAACTTCTCTGGCAATGGGTTGGCCTGTGCGTGCACCAAGCTCTCATCCAGATCGAGAAACTCTGTCATCTTCTCTGGAAGAGACAGCGGCGTAAGTGGTGGCTTGAACAATAGCTTATGGCAAACGGGGTTTCCTGATCCGGGTTCGCATTTTGGGCATTGGCCGTGGAGAGAAGGGAGGGAGGGAGGGAGGGTTGTTTGGGGGTTGCGGGGGAGGTGGGGGTGGGGTGGGTTTTTGTTTGTTTGTTTTTTTTTTTTTTTTAAAAAAAATAGGGTAAATTATTATATTTTAAATGCATAAAAAATTTATTATTTTTGCCACGTGGCACAAATTTGGCAGCCACGTCAGCATAAATATGGATTCCATATTTGCCACGTCATCACTTCGGATTTTCTAACGGATGTATGAAATTGAAATAAAATGATAAATAAATGTATGAAATTGAAATATTTTAAAAATATTATAAGAAATTGCAATAACTTAAAACCTGAAACGATAAAATGTAATTTACCTTTAGTTTCAACTTTAAGGTTTACAAACTCAAGGCAAAATAGACGGACAGAAATAAACCTAGGAGTGCAGAGGAGAAAATGGGAGGCTGAATAAAAATCACTACCCATTCCCAAGAACAAAATGGCGTCGGATTATGTTTCGGCCCATGAAAGATCCAGACGCGAGGCCCAAGTGAGTAAGACCGTACAGACCGTAAACTTGGGGCCATTCCATCCGCGTAGACGATTCCTTCCTCCAATTGTGGAACAACTTACCAACAAAGCGAAACGAATTCAGTGAGTCGACTCAACTGCTCAGCGCTCAGCAATGGCGTCCACACTTCTGAAGCGAACGAGCTTCTCCGCAATGAAATCAGTGGTTGGAGGCTTCCAAATCGGAGCTCAATCAAGAGCCTACGCGGCCGCTGCAGTCGGGACCGACCTAGTCTCCGCCGCAACCAATGTTTCCCTCCAGAAAGCTCGCACCTGGGACGAAGGCGTCTCCTCCAACTTCGCCACCACTCCTCTCAAAGACATTTTCAAGGTTTCATTTTTCATTTATGTGTTTAATTTTTCTGTTAACATTCTGGTTTCAGTAAAATTTCAAGATTTTGGAGGCTGAAAATTTTGTGAAATTTGTGTTTTCAGGGCAAGAAAGTCGTCATCTTTGGGCTCCCTGTAAGTTAATCTCCCTGTTTATATCATGGGCTTGATGTAATTTAATATGTTAGTGAGAAATGCCAAATTTAGGGTCAGTAAAACACTGAAAAATTGAGTAAATTATGAATCAAAAGCATTGAATTTATGAATTTTGTGAGTTCCTAGAAGAGGAATTTAAGTGGGTATTTTGTTTTCAATATGTCAGGGCGCCTTCACCGGCGTTTGCTCTGTGCAACACGTCCCTAGTTACAAGAACCAGATTGATAAGTTTAAGGCCAAAGGGGTTGATTCTGTGATTTGTGTAGCTGTGAATGATCCATATGTTATGAATGGCTGGGCAAGCAAACTCGAAGCCAAAGAAGCTGTAAGTGTTCCCTTTATTAAGTGCCTTCTTCTAATTTACGGAAAGAAGTAACTTTGTAGATTGCGCCGCTCTTAGTGACTTGAATTTGGTGCCAAAAGTAGATAGATGGATGTCTGGATCATCAGTTCTAAAACTACATTCTAAATTTTAGCTCGTTGAGCTAAGCGGCTATAGCCTATAAGAGTTCACAAGTCAGTCTCGAGGCTAACTACTTGGAGAACAATCGTGGTTTTTATGTTTGCGAATTCTTCTTTTCTAAATTGCTATGTTAGTCTCAACTCAAGTAGGTTCAGCTTGATAACTCCGTCTGCTTGTACATAATAAAAATCGCATTTGGCAATTCCTTCAAGGTTTAGCAACAGTGCTTTATTGTTTGAATGTAAATTATTGCCACTTCTTTTTTTACTTTTTGAAATTTGGCTAAATAGATTGAGTTCTATGGGGACTTCGATGGGAGCTTCCACAAAAGCTTGGAATTGGATAAGGATCTCAGTGGTGCTTTGCTTGGACATCGCTCTCAAAGGTATAATCATCATCGGTTGTATTTGTTTACATTTTTGTAATTGAGTGTTTTGGAGAAACAAAAGGGAATTTATTGAATAAAACCTAGATGGGTATCTGGATTTTGCATCGGACGCGGTTTTTTATCCATGGACTGTTCTTTAGTCCTTTTACCCCATCCTCCCTTTTTTCCCAATAATTCTAAGGGTCACCCTCCCTCGGTTTTATCCACAATCTATCTTTACTATAGCCATAAAAATTTCAGTTTTGAAGAAAGTTTTGCTCTCTTTATGCAGATGGTCAGCATATGTGGTCGACGGGAAGGTGAAAACTCTAAATGTGGAGGAAGTGCCATCAGACTTCAAGGTTTCTGGCGGGGACGTCATTTTGGGGCAGATCTAGTTTTTATAGTTCTTGTGACAATTTACACGGTGCTTGATCCATGATGAGACGTCATCCATAACTGACTTCTGTTGAGTTCTGTTGAGTTTTGTTTGTTAATAAGGTTATGAAGGCCGAGTTTTGGCATGAAGTTTTCGGATGTTATGGTTTTAGGAATGGGACATTTCCGGCCATTAGCATCTCTACCTTTGTTTCCTAGTTCATATTGGACCCGAGACCCCTACCATATGATGCAATCACATTCTCCAGTCCAATTGCTGTTTTTTTTTCATGCATTCCTAGTTTGTCCTCCAGGTAAGTTTTCGTTGGTTCGTTGCGCCCACATTTGTTGTATAGCTCTTTCGGTTCATCCTCTCTTGACAAGGGTTTCATAAACGATCGTTAAGCTCATTTCATATGATGGGAGTTGCGCGGGCGTTGGGCAGTGCTCTGTTGTGCTATCCAAATCACTTACCTAATTATATTGGTAGCTTCAGGACTAACGAAAAAATAAACGCAGGACATGTATATTAAGTAAGTTTAAACAGTTGAGACAACTGTTAGGTAGTAGGAATTCCCCCAGAATCCACTTAATACTAATTACTAAGCTACAAAGGAAGGGAAAATGTGAAGGGGGAGGACAAATAACTCATCATCACACTGCATAAATAGGCAATGAGCAGGACGCAAAACGAACCAGCAGCGTGTGGCTCTTCACATAACGTCACTTGCTGAGGTGCCTAATGCTTGAAAGGTAAAACACATTCCTTATGCTGAGAGGTAAAACACAAACGATTTGGAGATGAGCCAAATCCAAACTCCATACGGCATCAGTGTCCGCTCTGTAGCAAAGCAGGTTTTTGTTAGGTGTTGCTTTACACATTAAACAAGGGGAAATAAAGCTGGACGAATGAAATGATTTTTGCTTCTATATTTTGAAACGTAGTTTCATCTTTCAATATTATTAGCAGCAATTAGTCAATAGAAAAATGTTACAAAACGTCAATTTATAGAACCTGTGCAGAAGAGACTTCAACTCGGCCTGCTGTAGCAGCTTTGACGTGAAGGTGCATCTGAACTTTCATCAGCAACTCTCCCACTGTTACTACAAGAATGAACAATAACATTCTCTAGCACACCTTTTCCCTTGAAGGAAAAGTTTGAAGTTTCTCCTCCGCTATGGCCAGAAACAGGAGAAGGGGCTCCAGGTCTCTTTGGAGTAAGGTCGAGGCGCTCAAACATTCTTGCAACACCAGCAATTCCTGCACTCATCTCACGTTGAACCCCTTTGGTCATCTCCTTGACTGAGTTGTTACGAGCAAGTAGCTTTTCCCTAAAGCCTCGAGTGCTTCTTGAGATTGACTCTTTGTATCTTTCACAATTTTCAAACATGTGTATAAGAAAGGAGTCAACATCAACTTCAAAGTGAAGTATAGCAGTAGCATTTCTACCTGGCTGAGGCAGCAGACAACTTGGATTTGATAGAATCGGGGAAATTGATAGTCTCGGATGGGCTTGGTCTGTGTGGACCATCTGGTGATGGCCGGCCATAAATAACTCTGGAATGACCAAGAAATAGTAAGCCACCAGAAGATAAAAAGAAGAGATGAATACTATAGACAACAAAGATGACGAAACAAGCTTAAATCATATTCATGTGCCATGAGATAACACCTTCTATCTATGCACTTCATACTATATTGCAAACTACATTCCAGGTGATCAGCACAAGGCAGTAACATATATCTGCTTCTTGTGTATGTATTAGAATAAAATAAAATTTATGTGCGTCCACATTAGGGAATAACTTTTGGCCTTAGGTGCAAACCTCGGCATGCAACGGATATCACTATTGGCAGCAGTGCTGCAAATAAAAGACAATGGAGATTGAATAATAGATGGCCTTTGAGAAGTTGGCGAATCTTCTGGAGAAGTTGGGTATGTTTGCTGGAAACCAGGCACACTTTCATGGTTGGAAAAAACAAAAACACGGGAAGGACCTAGCCCAGATGATCTCTGTCTTTCCCTTCTGCGAGCATAACGAGCTCTGCTAGAAGCAGCAGCAAGATGCTGCATGATGCGCTCATCCAAATCGGAGTCATCTGAGAAAGATTCCTGAAAAGTTCAAGTTTGCTGTCAATGAAAGTCCCGTTACCAGCAAGAAAAATTAAGTATACAAAATTTATTATAAAAACTCACGTGCTCAGCATCAAAATCCTCATATGAATGATATGTTTGGGGTGCCATGGAAGATGTTTTTCTTGACCTTGAGTTCTTCTCATTTTGTATAGCAGCTAGAAGCTCTTGGCTACACAGAAAATAAAAAAATAATTGAAACATAACGGAAAGCAATCAAGCAGTAGCACATGCATGAACTAGAGAAAGTTACATACAAAGCAGGATCCTTCAGGGAAAATGACTGCCAACAAATTGGGCATTCTTTACTTCTTTGTGACCTAAAAGAATATCAAGATTAATAAGAAAAAAACCATTTACAATTAAGAAACAATAAATTACAATTAAGAATATCAAGATTAATACTTCTTTGTAGACCGTGGAGGATGGAAGTAATGTATCATTTGGCCATATAAAAGACATAACCTATATATAAAGTGGGGTTACCATTCTAATATACAGTGAAGATGATATTCGTGTTTGCAGCTGGTTATCTGAAACAAGGATAAATTTTCAGGGTTAAACACTCAGATAAACGTCTGAATCTATGAGTGCAATACTCGCAGACAGGACATATTTCACAACAAGGGCTGTTTACTATCCATTATGTGCTATAGAGATCTGGTACAACAGCAAATAAAAGATATCTAGTTTTTGCGAAATAACTTTAGCATGATCACAACCATCACTGCAGATCCTCTTATCGCAGAAACTTCTCTTATATTTCAAAAATATATAGAGAAAAAGATGGAAGTCCAACTTGGTTCTCAAAAACACTTGCATTCTAAATCTTTGCGCATTCCCACCCGTTCATTTCCGTCAAATCCGACCAAGGAAACCGAAAGATTGTATTAATAAAGGATATACTTCAATGAATCATCATGCTTTATGATAACAATATACATTAATCAAACACAAGATTACATTGTTTTTCCATCAACCAAGTTTCCCAGACACTGAAAGAACCCCAAAAACTAGCTAAAGAAACCAATTATCAGAATTGACCGTAGATCACAGTCCATTTCGGCTACCAAAACAAGAGAAACTGCAAAAACATAAGAACTCGAAATCAGACTGTCAAAACCGATTTCCACAATTTACATTAGCAATCACAATCAGCATTACGAGACTGACCCAGTAAATACTGTCAGTTGGGTACGCACAAAACACTGAGTTGTACAAAAATTCAAAAGCTTTTCAGGTTTTGAAGAATCATACAGTGCCCGGGTCGTCGCAGTTGAACGGCTCGAGGCAGATGCTGCAGCAGTCTTCATACGAGTCGTCGAGAAGATCCGTGGAGGAAGACGGGGGAGCTGAGATGGGTTTTGGATTAAGAGAAGAAGAGGGAGCGAAAGACGCCATTTTTGAGCAATGCGGAGGGAGACGGAGAGGTGCAGAGGGACTGAGGGAGAGTGATTTTAATGGAGGAGATGGGGGGACTGGTGTGAGGAGGAAGAAGACAGGGAACCCTAGAAAAAGTGTTGGTGGGGAAGGAAAGAGTAAAGGGTCAAAGTAAAGAATTTTAGGGAGGAGAAAAATGAAAAAGGATCAGAAAACGCAGCGGCAAAGCTAAACACCGATTCACACGCTTTGGTTTGATCGAATCAATCAACCAAATACTGGATTTCAATAATATATAATCAATCTCTATATTCTCTATTTATCATTTACTCCTTTTGTTTTGGTTTATTGTTGTGCAAGGGAAAGTTTGCTAACAAAACCACTATTTTTGCAATTTTCTTACCAAAAAACTAAATTTTTTTAAAGTATTTCTTGCTTGTATAAGGTTTTTTTTTTTTAAGGTATATGTGAACTGATTCTTTAAAAAACACTTATCAAGAACATGAACTACTTGAATTTCAAAATGTTTAGACCATCTTCAATGACACTTGATTATCGGTCTCAAAAGAATGCTTCGATTTATTTTATCAAATTTTGTATTTCAGTTTGAACAAGTAACTAGACCAAAAGTAGCATGGGCAAGTAAAGACAATTGCTTACATACTTCAACTTTCATATAGAAGATTTACCAGTAAGACCGATAATCAAGTGCCATCTTACCTAACATCAAACGAAATTTCATGACTTTAACTTAGAAATACAGTTTTCCTAAAATAATAAGCTTTTGAAAGACTCTATAAAGCTAATTTGGATGACTTGTTAGTCCCTTCTAAATTTCAAACTAACATTTGCTCAAATAACTAATCTAGATGACTTGAATGATATATATGCTAATTTGTCAGTGACAGAATGAAAATTTGAAAGTTGAAAGGACTATGAAAGAAATACAATAAGTGTGAGGGCCTTACGCAAAGGTCCATTTGTTTAGAGGGCAATGGCTCGCCATTGTATTGACCGTCCAACAACTCCAACCGCACACCATCAAAACACAGGATACGACGCCGTTGCAATTTGGTGCTTATAGACGTTATTTTCCCTCTATAATCGGCCGGCCACAAAGAGAGAGATCGAACCGAGTCAGTGACTCACTGAGTCTCCGTCGATGGCTACACTCTCAGCTACTCAGCTGCTCCATCTTCCACTCCCGCTTCAAACTCAAAAGCCTCGCCATGCCCATTTCCACTTTGAATCCCTAAACCCTAACCCCAGGCTCTTCTCCTCCAACGACGTCGTATCCAATTGTCGGCCATTACAGGCCATTATCAACACTCCCCTTATCGCCACCGACGCCAACTCCGAACAAGAACCCCTCACTCTCCGCCGCATTTGCCAACCCCACGTTCCCGACCACGTGCTCAAAAGAATGGAGGACTTGGGGTTCGTCGTTTCGACGCCCGTACAGCGGCAGGCTCTGCCGACTCTGTTTTCCGGCCGCGACTGCATACTTCACGCGCAGGTCAAAATTCGTAGACCCTTTGGTGTCATAGGTGTGTTTTTGAATCCAAGTTTGAATCTTGTTATGTGACTTCTGGTAATTAGACAGGTTCTGGGAAAACGCTGACGTACCTGCTTTTGATATTTTCTGCTGTGAACACTCGGAGATCAGCTGTTCAAGCTCTCGTTGTGGTTCCCACTAGGGAACTTGGGATGCAAGTAAGTCTTTTGGTGTTAAGTTCTCTGGTACTGATTAAAAAATGGCTGTAATTTGCACTTAGTATGGTGTAATGTATGATTATTTTGTTTAAGTGAGTTTAAGAAGATGAATTTACGTGTGTTTTATAAGCAAGGTTACGAAGGTTGCTAGGATGTTGGCCACGAAGCCTAAGGAAGGCGAAGTGGAGCAGAAATCGTGTACTGTTATGGCTCTTTTAGATGGGGGAATGTTGACCAGGCACAAGAGTTGGTTAAAGGTGCTGCATTTTAGTTTCGTTTTACATGTTTGCAATGATTTAGGTTTTCTGCAGTTGTATTATGTTACGAAGAAATATTGTATTTTAGTAATGTGCTTTATTCGGTGCTTAAATGTTGTTTCAGGCGGAGCCCCCTACTATTGTGGTGGCAACGATTGGGAGTTTGTGCCAAATGCTTGAGAAGCAGATGATTAAGCTTGAATCGATGCGAGTGCTTGTAATTGATGAGGTAGTTTTGTGTGCTAGATGAGTTGTTATATGAGTAGAGTAATGTATTGTCCAAAAGGCTAACCAAGGTTGTCTGAAAATGCTATTGAATGAACAATGCCTTATATTCGCTGTTTGTTTAGGTTGACTTCATGTTCAGTTCCAAACAAGTCGCTTCTCTTCGGAAGCTGTTGACATCCTACACTTCAATCAATACCCGACAGACTGTTTTTGCCAGTGCTTCCATCCCTCAGCACAGACGATTTTTACATGACTGTATACAGCAGAAATGGACCAAGGTTTGTTGATATAGTTCTAGTTTCGTGTCAACATTATACAGATTTCATGTTGCATAACATTATGTGCGTATTTTACAGAGTGATGCAATTCATGTCCATGTCAATCCAGTTCAGCCTATGCCATCATGTTTACAGCATAGATTTGTGGTAAGAAATTTCATAAATATGCAACCCATTCCATCCTGCTTTCTGGTTTACCTGTCATTAAATCATCTACACATCTGCTTTGATACTTTTTTTCAACAATTGTCTTCATGACATTGCATAAGAGACATCTATGTTCTTAATGTTCTAATTTCGAAGATGCTTATTCTGTTCATACTTGACAGATATGCCGTAAAAACAGAAGGAATGAGACTTTGCTGTCCTTATTACAGTCAGACGCGCCACGGTCTGCTATTATTTTTGTCGGCGAGCAGGTTTGCATTGCATATCCTTCTTTGTAATTTTATTTTTCATGGTGAAGTAATCATAACTTTAGTAGCATACATAGTTCATAATTGTATCAACGGTTTACCCAGAAAGTAAACCTCTAATGAAGATGTCGTTTAGGCATGGGTCATATGTGACCGACCGAGTGCTAGAGATGTACTTAAAATTAAAACTTATAATCTGTAATTGTTGATATAATATAAGTTCATTTTTCGAATTATATAGATGGGCTATCCATTCTAGTAATATATAGTTCTTATCTATTTGGTCAGTCTGAGAAGTCAAAGAAGGCTGGAAATGCTCCATCAACAACAGTATTAATTGATTTCCTGAAGGCTTCATACGAGGGATATTCAGACATCCTCCTTTTGGAAGAAGACATGAATTTCAATTCACGAGCAGCTTCTCTATCGGTAAGTTATATGCTTTTCTCTTCTGGTCTGAATCAGTAAATCATGTTCAATAACTTCAATTCCTCGAAAGTAATATTAGTTCTAACGGAATGCTGAACAGAAATGCAGTTTCTGTTTTCAATTTCCGACTTACCTCTGGAAAGCATCCAAAATTTCCATTTTGCGACAATTTACTCTTGGTCTTTTGTATGCAATCATTTCGAGTGGAAATCTTCTGATGTATCTATTTACTTAATTTAGGAAGTCAGACAAGGAGGAAGCTATCTTCTTGTGTCAACAGATATAGCAGCCAGAGGGGTTGACCTGCCAGACACTACTCATATATACAACTTTGATCTGCCAAGAACTGCTGTTGATTATCTTCATCGAGCTGGAAGAACAGGTAGGAAACCGTTTTCAGACAAGAAATGCTCCGTTACCAACATTATAATGTCAGAGGAGCGGTTTGTTTTACAAAAATATGAAAATGAATTGATGTTTAACTGTGAAGAGTTAATTGTATAGAACCTGTGTAAGTCTTAGTCTGTAGCTCCAAGGAGTAGATTATGTATCACTTTCCTTGCGGAAGGAAAACCAAAAAGCAATCACAAATGCTTCATAGCATAACTGCATTTGCAGATGCTCGTTCAGTCCTTTTTCCTTATCTTCGGGTTTCAGGAATATATGTCTTTGGACCATAAGTGGTACACTGTCTTAACGTTTGATGGACAAGATTGTCCTCTCAAACAACGATATGGATAATTGCATATGTCATTTTCTGTACACACTACACGCATACATTTGAAATGAATCATAACTCGTTCTCGAAAGTGGATTAACAGGATTAGGGTGCACGGGGGTTGTTACTTGATTGTGTTATTTTAGGAAGAAAGAAATGGCAGAGTTGCTTATGGCTGCTTAATGTTTACAAAATAACAAGGTTTATACACATCCGGATCATGACTGTCTTGCTCTATTGACATGAGTATATATGTTGATTCCTATTGCATTTTCTCTTTTAGTTCCTTCCTGGTATACCCATAAACTAGAAGGATGGATGGATGTTTCAGATCACAAGTCCATCGACGATGGTTGAATTTTTCAATATGATGGTTATACCCGAGCGGATGTAGAACCCTTCTGACGATCTGTCAGCTTCCTGTACGCCCTGCAATTTCATGCATAAACAATGAGAACAAATTAGACTAACGCATGTGTGTGATTGACAGTCGTTAACTGTTAGGGGTAACTAATAACAGTGGGCATGTCGTACCTCCGAGTTTGCAATAACAACGTTCTTCCCAATCCTTGCGTTTTTGTCGATGATGCAGTCTCTGCACATGACATCAAGAGCCATGATAAGCAAATAATTTTGTTGAACACTGTAAAACTCATAAAAGACAGGGAGGTTTAAGCAGCTTGTACTTGATTTTTGTATTCTCTCCAATTCCGACGGGAACTCTTCCTTCTGCTAACAGTGACACTCTCTCAGAATCGGTTTCGTAATAATCAGCGCCGAGCATTACTGTGTCCTGCGTGCGTTTTCACAACCTCCGTTTGAATTACTCTTTTGTGTTGTTGCATTAACAGGTTGAGATTAATATTCTTCGGAATTTATGAGACAAACCTTCAGGTGAACATTGGAGTTTATTCGTGATCTGATACCGACAACGCTGTGCTCTATGAAGCTGTCGGTTAAGAAACTTCCATGTGATACGATGGAGTCAACAATCTGCACAAGGAGGAGGCATGTTTTATATTTGTAGGGGTTTCAGGGAGATTCAAGTGCAAATGAAAGACAGAGCTGCCAACCTTGCTGTTGTCAATCTTCGATGGAGGTAAGTTTCTCCTTGAAGTATACATCGGCTTTGCTGCATCGTAGAAACTAAATTTATTTGGCTGAAAGGTATAGAAAAATAAACGTGCGTTAGATTCTATCTGTGAAAGTAGAAGCTTCTTCCGCTAGACTGCTACAATGGAAACAACACACCATTCAGAGGATTAGCTTTGTACTTACATGCTCGGTGAGGGCAAGGTTGGCCTCGAAGAAGGATCGGATGGTTCCAATGTCTTCCCAGTAATCATTGAAGAGATAAGCCTGCGCAGCGGTTTTACCCAAAGAAACGTCATGGAATGCTGAGTGAAATACAAAGTGAAAACCAAAGGTTAGTGAGTTCAAATTCACATATAAAATTCTCAGAGAGAGATTTGATACCGACCTTTATGAAAAATTCTTTGGCCGAGGCAGGGATTATCTCTGATCCAAAGTCATTCGCTGTCGGAAAACGCCATCTGACTCGAACAGTTAGTGTAGTTTTCTCAAATTTCTTTAACATAGGGTGCGTGTTTGTGCACGTAAATGTGCAATTTTATTTATAAATCATAATTCATATATGATTAGCACCTTAAGAGATTCAGAAGTATCTCCTTCTTGAAGACATACACTCCCATGGATGCAATGTATGGTTTCTTTAGAGCTTCCTCCACCGAAAGTCCCAAAACGGTCGTATCTACTGCCTGCAGATTGATGTTTGTACCAAATTCAGCATACAGGTATTCATATTCCAATGCCACATCAAATTATTGTAGCTTAAGCATGAGTATTACCATTGCCTTCAGGTCATCTCCTTTAGGCTTTTCGCTGAATGATAGGACCCTTCCTTTCTTGTCTATCTTCATCAGACCAAAGTCTGAGGCTCGGCTATCAGCGAAAGAGAGGAAAGTCCAATAAGGTTGATGAGCAATAGTTGTAACTGAAATCAGAGTTGAAAAGAGATGTGTTGCGCAAGCGTACCTGTCATCCATTGGCAAACAAGAAATGGTAATATCGGCGCCACTCTGCCTATGATTCTGCAGTGAATTGAGAGGTAAGTTTTGATGTATTTGAGAATTGACTTTTTGAATGTTTTCAATTGAAGAAAAACTAAATGTTTTGCCTTACTTGAACATAGTCCAAGTAGTCCATTCGATACAAATGATCTCCGGATAGAATCAGCACATCCTCAATGTACTTGCTTCTTGCATCCTGCAGCATGAAAAGCCTTGATACAGATTATAATGCCTCCAGATTTTAGGCCATCTGCCTCGAATTATTTACGAGATAATGAAAAAGAGAGTAAAAAGGAAAGGGAGAAACAAAGAGAAGTATAGATGCTCTGTAAATTTTTAAAGGAACTCCAGACCTAATTACTTCAAATTAGTAGAGGACAGACAGAAACTTATACTCTTTTAATTCTTGATTTAAATGCTTAGTCCTTAATGGCTCTTTCTCTTTAATATAACGCAATAGCTCTCCAGATGTTCCCTCAGGGACGATCGAAAGATCTTAATCTTAACTGTTTCCGTTTTCTGAAGAAAAATGACCAAGATCTCCAAGCAGCATAGTTTCCTCCTACTAGCTTTTGGGTTCGTGAACGGTTCTCTGGCCAAGGTGAAGGTTGGGGTTTTATAACTTAGGAAAGGAAATTTCTCTGTGAATCGTACAAACCGGGGTGCATCTATAGTATCACTTTCAATCCCTGACAAAAATGGAAAGCTGCCTGACATTGTCCTAGGGTTCAATTCGGTCAAGGATTACATGAACATTTCCTCTCCCTTCGGTGCAATTGTTGGACGGGTTGCTAACAGGATACATGGCGCTGCATTTACGATGAATGGAACCCGTTTATTAGCTAGTTCCGAATGACGGCAACGACATGGTTCATGTTGGTCCAAGAGGATTCAGTCGTGTTATTTGGAAAGCGAAAGATATGAACCATAGTGCTAACCCTAGCATCCAATTCTCCATCACAGCTTTGATGGCGAAGAAGGATTTCGATCTCCTTGTCACTGTGATGTACAAACTCGTTCGAAACAACCAAATGATTGTAAAAAGGAAAGCCACAGCTCTAAACAAGCTTACTCCAGTGAATCTAGCCCACCATGCCTTCTGGAGCCTAGGTGGTTACAACAATAGCAACATTTTACACCACTATGTGCAGATATTCGGGTTCCATGTCACACCAGTCGATAGCCAGTTTATACCTACTGGTAAAGTCATGCCGGTGAATGGAATACCTTATGATTTTCACCTCACCTCACACCATCAGAAGCAGGATCAAGAAACTACTGAACGGTTATGATATCAACTATGTGCTTGATGGTTTCAAGGGTGACAGAAAACTGAAAAGGGCGGCTTTCTTGCACGAAAAGAAATTGGGAAGAGTGTTGGAGCTATGGACAGATGCTTCAGGCATCCAGTTCTACAGCGGTAACTACTTAAAGGGTGTGAAGGGAAAAGGTGGATCTGTTTCTAACCGACACAGAGGACTATGTTTGGAGACTCGAGGCTTCCCTGACGTAGTGAATCACCGAAATTTCGCTTGACAAATTGTGACTAAAGGAAAGCCTTACATTCTATGCTGTTCAAATGTACTTCTCCATAGCTTGCATAGATATTTCTGTATTTGATATGTATTAGCTTTTTCTTGAAGCTCAAGAAACAAAGAAGACAATCTGAATTTTTTTTTCTGTTTATCAAATTGTCGTTTTTGAGTACCTCGAAAAGCCAATGGAATTGACGGACAGCATCTGCAGTACCCTGGAACCACCTCTGCCCTGCCTCGCCCGGAGTTTGAGTAGCTGCTAGAACCTGGCATAGAGCGAAAGAGCGATATTAGGGTGTGTAACATTTTGTCGAAATTACTTGATGCTGATTAGTTAAGTGGGGGATTAATTATGTTAATCTAAATACGTACCTCTACATATCCGTCGCCGAAGGAGGTGCCGCTGCCAAAGTTGTAAGCTCTTGAAATGTGCCTGTTGAGTGATGCTGAGTTGAACTGAGTGAGGATATAAACTTTGTTGATTCCACTGTTGATGCAGTTACTCATTGGGACATCAATCAGCCTGTATGCTCCCCCTATTGGAACCTAAATTGGAAGATGTAGAACAAGAGGGAGCATTCCTCAACAATTTATGATTGGTTTAGTAACCATTTCGTTTTTTGTTTTTTCCAGAAATAATATCACACAATATTGCGCTAACAGCAACACGTTAAACATATGAGTACAAACTAGAGCAGAGTGCATTATGTCCGCTATTTGCATTGATTTGCATCAATATTATCTAAAATGTACCGATAATGTATGAATATATACGTTTTGTCACAATAATAACATCAACCATTATCAACAACGCATTAATTATATATTGTTTAAAGAACGGACGCATGTTTCATAGTCGGATGGAGTAAAGCTTCAAGTTTTGTAACATGGAAGAAAGACATACAGCAGGTTTGGCACGCCTCTTGGTGAGTGGGAAAAGCCGAGTCCCGGCTCCACCTCCCAGTATGATTGCAACGACTGTTCGTGGATCCCTCTTCTCAATATCTATGTCCCTCAACTGTGATATGCACCCAAACATCATATATCAATTCCACATATGCATATATGCAATGTTAATTGGGCAAGTATTACCATACACCATGGGCTTCTTGGCAAACCTCTAAATAAGGAAAATAATTTTTGTACACTCTTTCTTTCGCACTTCTATTAAAAACTGTCTCTTGATTCTCTTTTTCTTTAATCTGATTCAAATGACAGAAATAAACAAAAATATGCATGGAAAAAAAAATATTCGTGTGAAAATCATTTTCAAATGTGAACAAAATGTGATATGATTAGTATTATTGTTTTCGTTTTCACTAAAAAAAAAAAGGGCACTTTTGGCACTCCATTTTTATCTATCTCTACTTTTAACCGAACATTTATAAGATTTTCTGCACTCATAGAAAGTTGGAGGCCTGCAAAGATGCTTGGAGAAAATGAGTGTTAAAATCGCCAGCGAAGAAAAAACGTTTGACTCTTCGTTGTACACGTGAACTTGAACAATGCCACGCAATCTAAAGCCAAGTAGGCTTTAGACACGATGATTTTATGGAGAGAAGCAATCTCATGCAAATACAACAGTCATGCATGAAATGAAATTCATGATTGTAATTAGCTAATTAGTCAGTAAGTAATGCTTTTTTATGTGGTGAGTTCGAGAGCTCACTTTGGCCTCCCCCGCTATATCAGCAGCAACAGACATGCAAACATGCTGCCCAACCCTACCATTCTTATTAGCTTCAACTTGAAGCTGAGGCAGGTTTAGCTTCTTCCCCATCATCTCTCCACTACAAAACTTCACAAGCCTCTTGTTCCTCCCCGGCACTCCTGCCGCACTACGCCATTGGCTGGCGGCAGAGAGCGAAATCCGGCAATGATCCGCTGACACTGCCATTTTTCTTCCCTCGGATGTTAATTCCAGGGAGGGGAAGGAAGCAATAGAGCTTACTTGATAGCTATTGGAGGATTGGGACACGTTATCCAGACTCAATAGCATCCACCAGTTACATATTGTGTTTGTATTTTTCCCACCATGAAAAAGCTTGTAATTACAGATTAGTCCCTCGTGATTTCTTGGAATTTATGAATCAAAGAATATGCTGGGCAGCCCTCGATTGTGCATGTTGACAAGTTGTAACTAGTAACCAACACGATAATTTCAGTATATGTACTTGTATACACTATAGTTGGAGTGCTAGAAACAAAATTGAGTGTGTTAAATCGCTATCTCTAGGAGAAGTCTTAATTAAATTCAATCTAACAAAAAAAAAAAAAAAATAGAGTTACTTGAGTTTGACTTCAATAATATGTATCATTCAACGATGCAGATATTTTACCCATTAAATTTGATTTCGAAAAGTGTTAAATCTTTTAATTCCAATCACACCGTTGAATTTTTTTATTTTGCATTGTTCTTGAAACAACATCGCTTGAGCCCATAACTACAAAAAGTACTATTGGAAGAAGGAAAAAAATCTAGAAGGTATGGTTTGGAAGGAGTTTAATGATTGAGAGGTTGGAGGATATGTACAAGTGTCATAGACTAAGAGGAAAGGTTGGAGGATATGTACAAGTGTCATAGACTAAGAGGAAAACTTAAATGAGATGAATTTACTGTCACGTAGAGTCTTTTGTCGGAAAATATAATGTCATATATAAATTTTTTTTCACATGACGATGTATGATTAAATCGAAATGCTATTTGATAGTAAACCTATTCCGTGTAGGTTGTTCTTCGTAACCTAAAAAGTTCCTTTTTTTCTTTGGCATCAAATTCAACTCATTCACAAAAGTTGATGTTTCTGCACAAACTCTGTAGCAGCACGTAAGAACGTCAAAAATCCCTAGTTACAAGTAACCCAATCTGCAGGTATGACCTAAAGTTCCATGTTACGCAACCATCTCCAACAACTAAACCAATTCATTTTGAGACCCAAAAGTAACTCGTATTTGTCCACAAACGTACTCTCTATCACATGGAAAAAATAACCCATATCTCCAAATCGAAGGGGTTAAACGCAAAAGGATTCTCAACCCTTCTATTCTCATCTCTTTCCATTACCTCCTCTTACACGTTATTTTTTATCTTATTATCTCTATAAAAAAAATTCAATATAAGATGTTAATGTGGTTTAACCGTGACCATTCAAATAGGAGGGCATGGAAGGGTAGAGAGATTAGGAGGGTAGAGAATTTTCCTCCGGGTTACACATAGCTGCGTGCAAAATTATAGTTCTCAAGAATTATTTTTAAATGAACAGTGTCAACTATATTCATAAACCATCTCCAACCGACTGAAGGGGCTAAACATAGCCCCCTCAATAATTTTCAGAGGGGTGCATTCAACTGGGATTGTAATGGATTTATAAATCTCATAAATTTTGATGGAGTTTAATTTATTTATAGAGATTTTACTTAAAATTTTAAATGAATTCCCTCAAATTCTCAAAGGTAGAGTGAGATTTGAGAATATTTCACACCACAAAATTTCTCGAATTCCCTAACTTTTTAAAATCTTTTAAAATTAAATTCTATTTGCATAAAGGGAGTCAAAGTAGTGATCATGGCATGTCGAGACACTTCTTTGTCGGTCCTATCCATTCCACCTGGAATGTTATAAACTCCTTTAAAATTATGATTTTTTTTTGTCGAACCTTTAAAATTATGATTTTTTTTTCCTTTCCAAAAGTAAGAATTTTATTAGATTTGAATGGAAATATTTACATCAGAAGCCAATATATTAAACAACCATTGTGGCTTAAGACCATCCCAACAATGAAAGAAAGCCCTCTTCCCCCCCCCCCCCCCCCCCCCAATCAAACAAAGCCACTAGATGCGTTGCCTTGTTACCAATTCGAGAAGCAAAGATAAATTCTATTGACATCAACTGTTGTTTCAAGCACTGAATATCAAAGAGGATGCCTTCAATCACAACATTGGGTTGCATATTCCCATTAAGGATATCCACAAAGACACTAGGAGTCTGACTCTACCTGAACAACCGCAAAGCCCTTATCAATACAGGCCAACACTGCCATTCGTATCCCATCCGCTTCTGCCATCAAACTAAATTTATATGGCAAATATCCACAGCCGTCCGTCCCCTGAAAGATACCCGAAAAATCTCTTGCTACCTAACCATATCCACCACGGCCCGACGCCTTGACCCAAGCTCCATCACAATTCACTTTAATTGTACGAAATGGTGGTCGTGTCCAGCATATAGGAACAATATTACTTACCTGGGCAAAAGCTTGTCGCTGCACCCTATCTACACATGGTGCCTTCTCTTGTTTCAGCTCTTCAAATTGACACCATTGTCTCTTCATTAGTTTTATGGATTCCAATGGTTCCACATTCTTCTTTTCAAATACTAGACAATTCCGAGACTTCCTGTACCATTGTAGAATCCAACTGAATAGGGGTCCCAAACCAAAATACCCGCAAACGGGCAATGAAAGAACATGTGGCATTGTGTTTCCTCAGCAACCCCGCAAGTCGGCCAAGTAGTAGGTAGGCCAATACCTCGACGCTGGAGGTTCATTTTAACCATCAAAATATTTTTGCAACTCCTCCAAATAAAATGCCGTAATTTATATGGGACATCCAACTTCCATCTTATCGACCAAACCTTGCTCCGCCCTTGTCCTGCACTCGACTCCCCCATCCTTTGCGTCCAAGCTCACCATTACGGTTACGATTCTGAGCAATGTAATACCCAGTTTTCACCGAGTACACCCCACCTTTTGTATAGTGCCATATTAATTTATTTCTCCACCCAAACTTGCTTAACGGCATACTCAAAATACATCGGGCTTCCACACTACTAAAACAGGTAGGTAGTCACGATATCAGTACGCCATTGGCCAAGGCTACTATCAATCAAATCCACCACTCGTTCCGACATATTCTCATGGTTCGAAATAGGTTTGAAAGTTCTCGGGTAGGCAACCATGGATCAAGTTTAACTCGTATTTGTTTCCACTCACCAACCCTCCATCAAATTCTAGCTCGTAGGATCGTCCGTCCTTAAAATTATGATTGAATACACCTAAAATTTCGGAGAATTACTTAAAATCTTTATTGAATACCTGGATTTGTATAAAGAATTAAAATCTCTCAAAATCCCCACCCCTTAGTTTTAAGTTTATTTTTTAAATTTACTAGTTAATTTAATTAAATTACCATGTTAAAATAAGGCTATCCGAATATGATTTTTGAGTGTCACATACTTAAAAAACACCAATAAAATTTTCAAAACGAAACCTATTAAGCAATTAAATCATTATTATATTCAAATACAAAGATGGTATAAAATTCAAAGAACATTGTATGTGTGATATCCCATCGCCAAAATTAGTATTTTATTTCTTTTTAGACGTATTTTGGAGATTTTACAGAAGTTAGTTCGTTAAATTCTCTAGTTTCGAAAAAAATGAAGTGAGGGGTATTTCTGTCATTTCCAACTTTATTCTACCTTTTCGGTCAAATCTTAAGTTGTTTTTGGTAGAGCTTGAACCCACGTGACACACCCCAATCCCGATGTCCTAGGGACATCGAGATGGCCACGTGCTGGCCGACACCTGAAGGTGACGCAAGCCATTTAATGAATGCATATGCTGAGAACATGAAAAACATGCGTATAAATTTTGCTCAAATACTAATATAATAAAATAATATTCAACTGCCAACAATGAAAACATAATGATAATGCATGACATGTTCAAAGCATACATCTAATTCAGAGTACAAGCGGAAGATAAAATAGAAAGGTGCTATTACAATAAAAGTCAAAGCAAAGAGAATGACACTGTATCACTGGTAGGGGAATGCCTTGTATCTCAGATTGTATTCCTTGTCCCTATGTCCTGAGGGGGCGCAAAACAAACATGAATGGACCAAGTTGATATACATAATAATAAAACAGTTATTCAACATACTAACCCCAAAGTTTTATGAAAACTAATAGCATAATATGTAATAGGTTTTCCGAAAACCCTAGCATGCCATAAAACCTTTCATGAAACATATCTCGTAAATAGTGTGCTAGCTAGTGATATCAATATCAGTATCTCTTGGCCCGAAGTCATTAATATATACCTCCTGCTAGCCATATATCTCCTTCAGCCAGATATCTCTCTCGCCCGTAGGCAAAATTGTGACCACTAGATACGCACAAAACCATTGAACATAGTCTTTCCAAACATAGATACATATATCTCAAAACATCTTCATAGTATAAAGTCATCCATCGTCTATACTATAAAGAAGTGTGTAAAAACATGTTCTAAATAGCATATAGTCATCCATCATATATACTACAAAGAACATCAATTCGATAAAATATGATATTCCAAAATATTCGCAGTAAGCATAATATCTCATAAAACATTTCATAAAACATAATCATTAAATCATGCTTTTCATGTATGCATTTCTACTATTAAAACATGCATTTTAGAATGGGTACACTCACAAATACTCCATCATCGAGAGCCGTACAAAAAGGGAATGAAGGAATCGCTGCTAATATTCGCACCTAAGCACATAAAGTGTCCAATTAATATAACTCTATTCAAACAACTGAATTTGGGAAATGGGCATAAAAAACGGATCCAGGACGTCGAAATTAGCCTAGGAGGGGTCCCGAACGAAAACCGAAAAAAAAAGTCAACAAAAGTCAACATTGATCGTTGATCAGTCAAAATCAAAGTCAACGGTCAGCATTGACCTGGTTAACGGGTCCGGGTTGGGTCAAGTCAACCGAGTTTGGGCTTGGGTTGGATTCGGGTTGGGATTTGGGCCAGTGGGCTAGTAACCCAGCCCAAGGGGAAATGGTTTAGGGTTAAGAATTCACGGGCCGAAACCCTTTGGTCTTGGGCTAAAGGCCTGGCCCAAATAAAAGGGTTTTGGGTTTTAAAAATAAGAAAATAAAATAAAAAGGATTTGGGTTGGGTTTTAAAGAGGATAACATGCCTAAAAGTCAAGTCCTTTACGGCCCAAGGGCCTAACTAACAAGGTTTGGGTTTGGGCTGCCCTAAAGCTTTGGGTTTAGGGTTTAGGCCCAAAGGCCCTAGGTTGTTAGTTCTCACCGGGGAAGGAGGCCGGAGCCTCCCGTGCTCCGGTCAACGCCAATCTTCCACTCTAGGGTACGATTTAGGTACGAAAATGAAATGTAAGGTGAAGGAAAATGTTTTCTCACCTTCAATTCACCGTGGGATGGCCGGAGGTGGCTGAATTTCGGCTTAAAACTTACGGGGTTCACCGGAGCTAGTTCTTGGTTTCGCCAAGCTTCACAGAGGCTAGGGAGAGTGAGAGTGAGCCCACGAGTCGATGCTAGTGATGTTGGTTCATCGCATGCAATATAGGTGTGCAGATGGGTACGTGTGAGTGTAGAGATCGGGGAGAGAAAGATCTGTGAGAGGGAAATGGTACTGAGCTAAGAGAGAGACTCAAGAGTGTTGACTTGGGGGAGGGGAAAGAGAGAAGAAAAGAAAATAAGAGTTGAGGGTCTACCATGTGACAGGCTACGAAGGAAGAAGAATCTTAAAGAGAGGGTACGGATTGGTTAAGGATATGGGACTAATATGCAACTTTTATATACTTTTAGGGTAATTGTGAAATTACATTAAATTTTTGGGGGTGGGGTTTCACACCAAGAGCTTGTAGGCATAAATGGATTTCAATTCCGAGTTAGAACGAAGAAGTTAGACATGTTTAAAGCGAGGGATATTTTGGTTATTTAGACCTTACCATAAATAGTGGGCTTCTACAAGTGGATACCCAGATTCTTAGAAGTTTCCATTTCATGAAACCTGACCCATAACCCAGAAAACCCACCCAAATTGACCCATGCGACCCATGAACTTCCGACAATGATTTCGATCAACTCCGGCTTCATTTTTTGACACCACCACCACCATCTTGAAGCTCTCACTCCCCTCTACAAAACCCAACCAAGAACCACCTTGATTAACCTCTGTAGGTGGTGGCGCGAGGCCACAAAACCCAACAAAAACCAACAATGCTTCAGCCATCCTTTTCATTTTTTCGGCGCATCGGCAAAGTGACTGCCGACGCCACCAACTAGACGTTGTAGCCCATCATCCCAGGAGTAATTCCTGACCAGCCTTGACCACGTTGGACCACCGTAGGTGATGAATCGATGCCAGGAAGCTTCCAGCACCCGCCGGCATTATTGGCAAAATTTACCCTCTTTCGTCCACTTTTGGACTTCGTGGCAGGTATAAAAGTTGATCCTTACCTTGAGCTCTATCTTCTTATAAATTTTGGTAGAATTTGGAATTAGTCGATAAAGTGGGTTTCCGATCGTTGAAAACCATTAGCGCAGCGGCGTGTAGGGAAAAGTTAAAATTTATGGATTTTAGATAGCGAGACAGTCTCAATGTCTTGAGCCAATATCCAAAGTCCATTTATTGAAATTCAATACGGTGATTCGATTATTCAATTCTTCAGATAATTGTACCGTCGTACGATTTTTGTAATTGACAACAATCTGACTGTTGGATCGTCGTGCAGTTTTGTGAGCATCCTTGTTATTTGTTGTTACACCTTTAAGAGCTTACGGATTATAAATCCGATGAGCGGATCTTCCGAATTGAATAACCTAGGTTTGTTGACCTTATAGGACCTTTGATCAACATTTGGATTTTTAGTCAATGTGCCCTATTCTAAAGTGTCGTTGTTATAGAATGTTATTAAGGCTTGATGGAGCTTAGTTGGCTCATCTCGACGACGTGCAAGTGGCACTTGGCCTCGGTTTACGTGTTAGTCTTATTAAGTTTCCTAAGCGGGTTTTGTGTATTGTATTAGATTCCCTTGGAGCGAAGTTGGTGAATCTAGAAGTGCAAATAACCCAAGTGAGTGACATTAATATTATGTGATATGGTTATTACCCATGAAATTCCTTGTTATATACTATGTGGATATAACATGGATTAGCAAATGATTTTATGGAAATGTGTGCTACTATGCTATGTTTACTTGAAGATGCTATCAGAAATATATTTATATGTTATGCTTGAAATGATTATGATATGTGAGAGCTAGTAGAGGACTGCTAACCGAGTACATACGATGATGTGGGATAAAATGGGAATTTGCACCATGTAGCAATGGTACATGGATGGTCCTGCTTGGTTAATCCACAATGGAGGACCAAACTACTTTGGGATCATGCTTGGTTAATCTACAATGGGTGATCCTTATTACTTAGGTATGGCCATACATATTTAGGGGTGATCATGCTTGGTTAATCCATGATGGGTGATCACTACCTATTAGTTTTCGTAGGAGTGACTCTGCTTGGTTAATCTGCTAGGGGGGGTCACTACCTACATGGTATTCTCATGAGTGGTTTTGCTTAGTTAATCTTCAATGGGAGACCACATCCTGATTGGTTACCTATTGTAGGCTTCAGCCAACCTATGTTTCTCTATAACCCTAGAACATTGTTTATTATATATATGAAAGATGAGATTGAAGGCCTGTGTGGCTCAATCTAGAAAGTGACAATTGAATCAAATAGTTTACATGATGATGTTGCCTAAAAGAGAATGATTTTGGATGTGACTCATTCCTACTCTAACGAAGAGTGCAATGATGGAAAAAGATACCAATCTCATTCCTACACGTGATTGTATTATTGATTTTGCGTCATTCCTACACAACTTCGGGTTGTGTGATGACTTAGAATGTTATCATGAGACGTGTGGTGAGATTCAAAATTGAATGTGGTTAGATATGAAATATGTGGCAATCAGACTCTTATGATGACTCGGAATTGATGAAAGGCGAGTGGTGAGTAACAATCCGAAGAAAATGTCAGAATGATATTGACAGTGATCGGATTGGCCCATTATTCAGAGGAAAGTCCTGTGTGGACGTAGCACTACTTTTTCATTTAATCATTTGATGTTATTTCTATTCACGTATGCTGTTTTATTGTCACTCACACGAGTTTCGCAGCTTATTTAGGTTTTGCTTTGCACGATGCGCCATTCCCACGGCGTAAGGTTATTTTGCAAAGTAACTGGTAGCGGTTAGAGGAGAAAATTTCAGGTGGTGTAGCTGTGAGGGCAGTGCACTTAAAAGTAGGGATTGCCACCCTTTGTTGTAAGTTATTTTCGCTAAGCTCTATTGTATATTATACGTATAAGTCTTAGTGACTCTATGTATTTTATATTGTACCGCTACTATCCTATCGTTGCGTGTTGATTCTGGACGTATCTCGAGATCGAGACGTGACAGTATGATCATAGTCAGCCTTGCTTGACTTCCCCATATGTATTCCCTCCATCCCTACTCCTCCAATACACACCATTAAGCAACCATTACAAGATTTCATCAAATTTTCTCTGATTATTTCCTCATCGATAATTTTTGTAAAAAAAAATCTCAGATATGACAATTGCAAGGTTGAATTTTTCATACATGAACCTTCTGAGCCAATTCTTGAAGGAGAAGAGAACCTTGCAATCTCTCCCATTAGAGACGACCTTACTTTTACTTTTTTTCAAACATGCTTTTTGATGTTGATGCTACCATTTCAAAGTTGTTGCCTAAAATGGAGGTATTACACTTGATGAAGGGCTGGACCAAATTGTGTTCCTCAATCAATAAGCTTGGGAGCATGAATAAACTTACAGTTTCCTCCAATATCTTATTAGATATAGTTTCCTCCAATGTCTTATTAGTCACATGTAAAATTACCATGAATAATCTGTCGAGAAATAATTGAATAGAGAGTAAATTGGAAGTTTAGCACTTAAAAATTCAATCTTGTAACAGAGAAAATCGGAAGAAAAAAATTAATAATAAGGGAGCAATAGCCAACTCATGTTTTAACTACCTTTTAGATTGCGTATATGGATCAAGTCATAAATTTCAAATGTTTTCGTTGCTCATAAATATCCTATATGTTTGGCATATTAAAAATATGATGATCATGTTTGCCAGAAAAAAGTATGACCATTCTATAAACAAACAAAAAAAATTTTGATGATTATTTTTTAATCCTCGAATTCCTATACTTTTTCCAAAATTCGTCGAGAAAGAAGAAACTAAAGCAAACTACATGGTAGCACATGACAAAGTTATGACAGCATAACACGAAGAGTATATGGGTGCCATGGTAAAAATTAGAACCTTATAGTCAGTTAGGTAGAAATTAATAACTGATATAACAGAAATATAGTTAGAGGGATATTATTGTAAGTAGGTTATATGGCTATATAAGAGATTGTATAGCTATCATTTCCTTAAGTTCATTTTGTATACATTTTATCCATTCAATCAATACAATCTCTCTGGTTTTCTCTCTATCATCTTCCTTTTCCTCTGTATCAATTTTATATTTTGCAATGTAATTAATATGGTATCAGAGCCACCAGGCTCACGCCATAGATTCTGGTGGTTTCACTTCTTAATAGTTAAATTTTTTTTTTTTCCTACTCTCTCGTTTCGACACCGGATTGCTGTTTGTAGACAGAGAGAACCTTCGTGCTGGCTTTTAGAGTTTGCCTCTGCCATTTGAAAAAAAAAAAAAAAAAAAAAAAAAAAAGCCCAGATTGACCTGCACTGGAGTTTTCTTCTTCAGATCTTGTGTGGTCAACGGTGGAAGGTTGGCGGGACAAGAAAGATCGAGGTGCTCTAATTCCATTTCCTCGAGTTGACGATTTTCTGGTGGCTGAAGGTGGATTCTGTTCTTGGGAGCTCTTTGTGTTCCAATTCTGTGCACTCCAACTGTTTGAAGAAATGGGTCAGTGAATTCTTTGATCTCTACTCTGTTCTCTGTATGGAAGAAAGATCAGACATGAGTGCACTCCAGGTGTTTGTCGAAATGCCCAACTCAAAAGTTTCATGTGAAGGTTATGTTTTCAGTCCCTTTTTCTCTGAATTCTTGAACAATTAGAATGGATCTTTTCTGGGTTTTTTTTTCAAGTTTTTTTGGTGCTGGTTCAGAATTACGGTTCTGCTACTTGGTTGTGGCTTATGTTGCTTTTGGAAGTATATTTGTTCAAGATTTGGGTATTCTATTTGTGTTTCTGTTGTGCTCCCATTTTCAAGAATATTGTTGGATTATGTAAAATGGCACTACCAGTTGGAGTTTTCTTTGGGTATTCAATAAGGTGAATTCCAGTGATTTGTGCCTTGGTGCGATGGGTTTTGAAGATGAGTTCTGATTGTAGCTTATTTTGTGTATCAAGTATTTTGGGTTTTGAAGATGAGTTTGTTAGCATTGTTTCCGGTTTTTGTGAGTGGAGGATGTTGTTGCCCGTGCAGAGGATGAAAGTACTAGTTATATATTACCAAACAAATGGATCTGAACTTCTGTTACCTGGTCAGTCTGTCAGCAATTCGACTAATGGTGATTTATCTGTAGTTTCACCCAATCTTAGCAGTATAAAATGGAGTATGAGGGGTTTGCATTTTGTGCCTCTGAACTTGTAAGAAATGGACAAGGAAACTCTCCTGAAAGTGGCAATCCCATGCTAGTGAATCTTAGGCAGAACAATGTGCCGGGGTAAAGCAGAGAAGCAAGCAGCAATGCCTGTTTACCGGTCAATTCGAGTGTTGGGTTTCTTGAAGATTTTGCGCTTGGAGTTTATGCACATGTTCGATCTCTGGTGTAAATCAGGTGATTTTGCTCTTGGTATCCATATGCAAATCTATAATGTTGTCTGAGAAGTTTATTGTGATTTGAGAATTCGGAGCTCTCTGATATGAAAAATTTGTGCAATATCTACAATTTCTGTGAATTGGACTTTCTATGATTTCGTTTTGTGTGAAGAATGAAGAAGGTTGTTTGATTAGTATACTGAGGATTATTATATTTGAGATTTGTGTAATTTGAGAAAAGCAACGGAGTGTCAATCTCTGGTGAAAAGTGAAAAGGAGTATCAATCTCCTATGACAAGAAAGTGTCAGTCTTTCTTGGTAGAAATCAGTATAATTTTTTTTTTGTTAGGTTTCATGTCAGCGAAGTGAAAAGGAGTGTCATTCTCCTTGGTTGATTTGGGTTCTTGGAGTGTCATTCTCCTTTGTTGATTTGGTTTCTTGGAGTGTCATTCTCCAAGTACTTAGTGAGTTCTTGGTTGCATTCAAGGGAATTCAAGAAGCACGTCACTAGTTTGCAGCAAATCAGAGGTTCCAAAAAGGGTCCAGTCACAGTGCCTTAATGTCAACAACTCCAGACTATCATACACTGCTCCAAACTGCAAGAGATAGGGGTTGAAGCAGTGCAGACATCTTCGTTTCGTAGTTCCAGATCAGTCTCAAGTACCTAGCTAGCTTAAACTTCACTTGGATCCTCCAAGTTTAGTTTGAGGGGGGAGTAATAACTGATATAACAGAAATATAGTTAGAGGGATATTATTGTAAGTAGGTTATATGGCTATATAAGAGATTGTATAGCTATCATTTCCTTAAGTTCATTTTGTATACATTTTATCCATTCAATCAATACAATCTCTCTGGTTTTCTCTCTATCATCTTCCTTTTCCTCTATATCAATTTTATATTTTGCAATGTAGTTAATAGAAATAATGCTAAACTATTGACAAAACCAAATAACTTTTAAGTTTTAGTAGCAGGAGGATTGTCGCCGGATCCTCTTTGTGAGGATTTTGGAATCCTCTAATCACATTCGTTCATCGTACATCGTGCAGTCAGAAATTATTGTAAATTTTTTTATTTAAAATTGAATATAAACAATACTTGATAAAAACTGACCGCACGATATACAACGCATGTGATTGAATGATATTCGGGATCCTCACAAAGAGGATCCTCTCTCGTTTTAGTAATACTTTTTTCAACGTTAACATTAAAAACAATTAAAACTACATGGACTTATATACGCTATGAAATTCATGGACAAATGTATACTCCTGGCCAAGGTCGTGTTCTCTTGAGTATGAAATTAATCCATTTATCATTGATCAAGACAACGTACTTGACACAACTCCTAAAACTAGCACTCTCTGTAAATGAACTCCTCATAATTTTCAAACCCAAAATTAATAAACAAGTTACGGAAGTTGAAATGCATGAACTAAGCCATTGGTAATGTATCCACATGCCTACTTTTGTTTCTTATATACTCCTCTCAATTTTCGATGTTCAATCGAATAAATTAAAGAAGATCAATAACTAAAAGTTAACATAATTGTGTAAGAAATAAAAAAATGTGTGTGAATAACATTATCTTTAACGTAATGTACCACTTTATATTCAATTTCGAACTTCCCCTTGTGGGATGTACTCAAAAAAATTTCGAGTTCTCATTTCTTTTCGATATGCATAAATTAAAATGGGTTGGAATATTATCTGATGAAAAAAAAAACATCAAAATCAGAAATCATTTTGCTTTATTTTTCACTTTCCATTCATCTTGTGATGTTTTCAACTACAAAAAAAAATAACCAGAACAAAACCTCAAGTTTAAATGGTTTACTTTCCCGATAATAATAAAAACATTATTATTTAAATATTAATTAACGTGTTCATTTATAAATGTAGTATAAAAAATGGTGTAACGTTACTTCTAATTTTGGTTCCAAAGGACAGACCAAACTTTTGATTAGCATCCGATTCCAAAACACAGTCGGTTTAGGCCGCGAAGGCTCACCCGAAAAACGTCGTCGTTACGCCCAGTTAGGAGTCACATCTTCGTCAAACAAAGTAAAGTCTGCTTCCAGTTTTAGCTTCTACTTAAAGCAACAGAAAGAAAAGCAAACTCCCAGAGACTATACATCTCTCCACCGCCACCGTCATTAATCTGACCTCGCAAGAATCCGCCACAAGCTCCGCCGACAATGGCGTCTCCGCTGGGTCTCCTCCTCCTCCCACTATTCCTTTCCTGCATTGTTTTGTTGAGCCACCAGGTCAAATGCGATGGAGGTAAAGTTTTATGCTTTTGCTCAACAGCTTTAATTAACTTCCAAATCTTGAGGCTTTATGACAATGGTGGAGTTTCTGTATTCTGTTTCTATATTTTACATTTACGATTTTATTTCTAATTTGGGTTTGTTTAATTTATCAAAATTATTATTTTTTAAAAAAAAAACCCCATTTCATATGAGATCTGATTAGAGGATATTGAACTGGGTTTAATTAATTTGGATTGAAAAAATAACAACATAGAATGTGTACTATCTTACTGGATCTTGAGGGTTTAGTTCTTTGCAAATGGGTAGGTAATTGTAGACTTGTAGCGTGTGCATTTTTGCTTGAATGTTGTGGGAAAACTACAATATTACACTCTGCATCTCCCTGGATGAATCAATGATCTGTATTTACTAGGAAGAGATCCCATAGACTTGTGTTATTGTATGAGACTCGTTCTTTTCTTGAGTTTCATTCCCCTTCGGAAACATCCGATAAAATTGGAAGGATACAATATAGGCATAGCTGGGGAATATCCGATAAAATTGGAACGATACAGAATAGGCATAGTTGCATTTCAAAAAATAGACTTAGTTTGGGAACATCTGATAGAATTGGAACGATACAAAATAGGCATAGTTTGGGCAGACTCGTAGTTCCTCAGTTGTATATACAACCAAGGGTTGTCAATATTAGTTACAAAGTTGCGTTGTTCATTAAACATGGATTTGCTATGCTGTTTCTAAATTTAGTTCCATAAACTGAGGAAAGCTAGGTATACGTTCTTGGGACTAAGGCTAGTTTGGGAAGTGCTGTTAAATGACTGAAGGCGCTTTTAGAGAAAATGTTTTTGGATTCCAAAAGCACTTCAAGTGCTTTTCCTGGATTAACTTTCATTTTTACTAAGGATTTACTCCATAAACATTTTCTCTAAACGCGCTATCAGTCATTTAAAAGCACTTCCCAAACGAGCCCTAATTCTATACAAGACTGTATCGAGAAGATAAAGTGGAATAGACCAACCGCAGAACAAATACATTGGTTGCCTAACCCTAAAGCATATTCAGGGTAA